>NW_027185092.1:0-33931 GCF_040668555.2 Bombus flavifrons
TAATAATCAACCGTTTAGCCGTCGAAACAAGCGGAACGGCTCGCAAATCTCGATGATTTCGTCGATTTTGATGAAAACTGACCGTCATTTCCTTCCCGTTTGAGATATTTCGACGTTTAAGCGCTCTATTTACTCCATTTAACGTGCAGAATGCAATGCACAACCGTTTAACCGTCGAAACAAGCGGAACAGCGAGCAAATCTCGATGATTTCGTCGATTTTGATGAAAACTGACCGTCATTTCCTTCCCGTTTGAGATATTTCGACGTTTAAACGCTCATTTCACTCCTTTTTACGTGCAGAATGTAATAAACAACCGTTTAACCGTCGAAACAAGCGGAACAGCTCGCAAATCTCGATGATTTCGTCGATTTTGACCAAAACTGACCGTCATTTCCTTCCCGCTTGAGATATTTCGACGTTTAAGCGCTCTTTTTACTCCATTTAACGTGCAGAATGTAATACATGCCAGTTTCAACGTCTAAACAACCGGAACAGCTAGCAAATCTTGATGATTTCGTCGATTTTTACCAAAACTAAGCGTTATTTCCTTCCCGTTTGAGATATTTCGACGTTTAAACGCTCATTTCACTCCTTTTTACTTGCAGAATGTAATAAACAACCGTTTCACCGTCGAAACAAGCGGAACAGCTCGCAAATCTCGATGTTTTCGTCCATTTTGATGAAAACTGGCCGTCATTTCTCTCCCGTTGAGATATTTCGACGTTTAAAAGCTCATTTCACTCCTTTTTACGTGCAGAATGCAATGCACAACCGTTTAACCGTCGAAACAGGCGGAACAGCTCGCAAATCTCGATGATTTCGTCGATTTTGATGAAAACTGACCGTCATTTCCCTCCCGTCTGAGATATTTCTACGTTTAAGCGCTCTTTTTACTCCATTTAACGTGCAGAATGCAATGCACAACCGTTTAACCGTCGAAACAAGCGGAACAGCGAGCAAATCTCGATGATTTCGTCGATTTTGATGAAAACTGACCGTCATTTCCTTCCCGTTTGAGATATTTCGACGTTTAAGCGCTCATTTCACTCCTTTTTACTTGCAGAATGTAATAACAACCGTTTAACCGTCGAAACAAGCCCAACAGCTCGCAAATCGCTTTGATTTCGTCGATTTTGATGAAAACTGACCGTCATTTCCTTCCCGTTTGAGATATTTCGACGTTTAAACGCTCATTTCACTCCTTTTTACGTGCAGAATGTAATAAACAACCGTTTAACCGTCGAAACAAGCGGAACAGTTCGCAAATCTCGATGATTTCGTCGATTTTGATGAAAACTGACCGTCATTTCCTTCCCGTTTGAGATATTTCGACGTTTAAACGCTCCATTTACTCCATTTAACGTGCAGAATGCAATGCACAACCGTTTAACCGTCGAAACAAGCGGAATAGGGAGCAAATCTCGTTGATTTCGTCGATTTTGATGAAAACTGACCGTCATTTCCTTCCCGTTTGAGATATTTCGACGTTTAAACGCTCATTTCACTCCTTTTTACGTGCAGAATGTAATAATCAACCGTTTAGCCGTCGAAACAAGCGGAACGGCTCGCAAATCTCGATGATTTCGTCGATTTTGATGAAAACTGACCGTCATTTCCTTCCCGTTTGAGATATTTCGACGTTTAAGCGCTCTATTTACTCCATTTAACGTGCAGAATGCAATGCACAACCGTTTAACCGTCGAAACAAGCGGAACAGCGAGCAAATCTCGATGATTTCGTCGATTTGATGAAAACTGACCGTCATTTCCTTCCCGTTTGAGATATTTCGACGTTTAAACGCTCATTTCACTCCTTTTTACTTGCAGAATGTAATAAACAACCGTTTCACCGTCGAAACAAGCGGAACAGCTCGCAAATCTCGATGTTTTCGTCCATTTTGATGAAAACTGGCCGTCATTTCTCTCCCGTTTGAGATATTTCGACGTTTAAAAGCTCATTTCACTCCTTTTTACGTGCAGAATGCAATGCACAACCGTTTAACCGTCGAAACAGGCGGAACAGCTCGCAAATCTCGATGATTTCGTCGATTTTGATGAAAACTGACCGTCATTTCCCTCCCGTCTGAGATATTTCTACGTTTAAGCGCTCTTTTTACTCCATTTAACGTGCAGAATGCAATGCACAACCGTTTAACCGTCGAAACAAGCGGAACAGCGAGCAAATCTCGATGATTTCGTCGATTTTGATGAAAACTGACCGTCATTTCCTTCCCGTTTGAGATATTTCGACGTTTAAACGCTCATTTCACTCCTTTTTACGTGCAGAATGTAATAAACAACCGTTTAACCGTCGAAACAGGCGGAACAGCTCGCAAATCTCGATGATTTCGTCGATTTTGATGAAAACTGACCGTCATTTCCCTCCCGTCTGAGATATTTCGACGTTTAAAAGCTCATTTCACTCCTTTTTACGTGCAGAATGCAATGCACAACCGTTTAACCGTCGAAACAAGCGGAACAGCTCGCAAATCTCGATGATTTCGTCGATTTTGATGAAAACTGACCGTCATTTCCTTCCCGTTTGAGATATTTCGACGTTTAAACGCTCATTTCACACCTTTTTACTTGCAGAATGTAATAAACAACCGTTTAACCGTCGAAACAAGCGGAACAGCTCGCAAATCTCGATGATTTCGTCGATTTTGATGAAAACTGACCGTCATTTCCCTCCCGTCTGAGATATTTCGACGTTTAAGCGCTCTTTTTACTCCATTTAACGCGCTGAATGCAATGCACAACCGTTTAACCGTCGAAACAAGCGGAACAGCTCGCAAATCTCGAAGATTTCGTCGATTTTGATGAAAACTGACCGTCATTTCCTTCCCGTTTGAGATATTTCGACGTTTAATCGCTCTTTTTACTCCATTTAACGTGCAGTATGTAATACACGCCAGTTTCAGCGTCGAAACAAGTCCAACAGCTCGCAAATCTCGATGATTTCGTCGATTTTGATGAAAACTGACCGTCATTTCCTTCCCGTTTGAGATATTTCGACGTTTAAACGCTCATTTCACTCCTTTTTACGTGCAGAATGTAATAAACAACCGTTTAACCGTCGAAACAAGCGGAACAGCTCGCAAATCTCGAAGATTTCGTCGATTTTGATGAAAACTGACCGTCATTTCCTTCCCGTTTGAGATATTTCGACGTTTAAACGCTCATTTCACTCCTTTTTACTTGCAGAATGTAATAAACAACCGTTTTAACCGTCGAAACAAGCCCAACAGCTCGCAAATCGCTTTGATTTCGTCGATTTTGATGAAAACTGACCGTCATTTCCTTCCCGTTTGAGATATTTCGACGTTTAAACGCTCATTTCACTCCTTTTTACGTGCAGAATGTAATAAACAACCGTTTAACCGTCGAAACAAGCGGAACAGCTCGCAAATCTCGATGATTTCGTCGATTTTGATGAAAACTGACCGTCATTTCCCTCCCGTCTGAGATATTTCGACGTTTAAGCGCTCTTTTTACTCCATTTAACGTGCAGTATGTAATACACGCCAGTTTCAGCGTCGAAACAAGTCCAACAGCTCGCAAATCTCGATGATTTCGTCGATTTTGATGAAAACTGACCGTCATTTCCTTCCCGTTTGAGATATTTCGACGTTTAAACGCTCATTTCACTCCTTTTTACTTGCAGAATGTAATAAACAACCGTTTCACCGTCGAAACAAGCGGAACAGCTCGCAAATCTCGATGTTTTCGTCCATTTTGATGAAAACTGGCCGTCATTTCTCTCCCGTTTGAGATATTTCGACGTTTAAAAGCTCATTTCACTCCTTTTTACGTGCAGAATGCAATGCACAACCGTTTAACCGTCGAAACAAGCGGAACAGCTCGCAAATCTCGATGATTTCGTCGATTTTTATGAAAACTGACCGTCATTTCCTTCCCGTTTGAGATATTTCGACGTTTAAAAGCTCACTTAACTCCTTTTTACTTGCAGAATGTAATAAACAACCGATTAACCGTCGAAACAGGCGGAACAGCTCGCAAATCTCGATGATTTCGTCGATTTTGATGAAAACTGACCGTCATTTCCTTCCCTTTTGAGATATTTCGACGTTTAAACGCTCATTTCACTCCTTTTTACTTGCAGAATGTAATAAACAACCGTTTCACCGTCGAAACAAGCGGAACAGCTCGCAAATCTCGACGTTTTCGTCCATTTTGATGAAAACTGACCGTCATTTCCTTCCCTTTTGAGATATTTCGACGTTTAAACGCTCATTTCACTCCTTTTTACTTGCAGAATGTAATAAACAACCGTTTCACCGTCGAAACAAGCGGAACAGCTCGCAAATCTCGATGATTTCGTCGATTTTGATGAAAACTGACCGTCATTTCCCTCCCGTCTGAGATATTTCGACGTTTAAGCGCTCTTTTTACTCCATTTAACGCGCAGAATGCAATGCACGCCAGTTTCAGCGTCGAAACAAGCCCAACAGCTCGCAAATCGCTTTGATTTCGTCGATTTTGATGAAAACTGACCGTCATTTCCTTCCCGTTTGAGATATTTCGACGTTTAAACGCTCATTTCACTCCTTTTTACTTGCAGAATGTAATAAACAACCGTTTCACCGTCGAAACAAGCGGAACAGCTCGCAAATCTCGATGTTTTCGTCCAGTTTGATGAAAACTGGCCGTCATTTCTCTCCCGTTTGAGATATTTCGACGTTTAAAAGCTCATTTCACTCCTTTTTACGTGCAGAATGCAATGCACAACCGTTTAACCGTCGAAACAAGCGGAACAGCTCGCAAATCTCGATGATTTCGTCGATTTTTATGAAAACTGACCGTCATTTCCTTCCCGTTTGAGATATTTCGACGTTTAAAAGCTCACTTCACTCCTTTTTACTTGCAGAATGTAATAAACAACCGATTAACCGTCGAAACAGGCGGAACAGCTCGCAAATCTCGATGATTTCGTCGATTTTGATGAAAACTGACCGTCATTTCCTTCCCTTTTGAGATATTTCGACGTTTAAACGCTCATTTCACTCCTTTTTACAGGCAGAATGTAATAAACAACCGTTTCACCGTCGAAACAAGCGGAACAGCTCGCAAATCTCGATGTTTTCGTCCATTTTGATGAAAACTGGCCGTCATTTCCTTCCCGTTTGAGATATTTCGACGTTTAAAAGCTCACTTCACTCCTTTTTACTTGCAGAATGTAATAAACAACCGATTAACCGTCGAAACAGGCGGAACAGCTCGCAAATCTCGATGATTTCGTCGATTTTGATGAAAACTGACCGTCATTTCCTTCCCTTTTGAGATATTTCGACGTTTAAACGCTCATTTCACTCCTTTTTACTTGCAGAATGTAATAAACAACCGATTAACCGTCGAAACAGGCGGAACAGCTCGCAAATCTCGATGATTTCGTCGATTTTGATGAAAACTGACCGTCATTTCCTTCCCTTTTGAGATATTTCGACGTTTAAAAGCTCATTTCACTCCTCTTTACGTGCAGAATGCAATGCACAACCGTTTAACCGTCGAAACAAGCGGAACAGCTCGCAAATCTCGATGATTTCGTCGATTTTGATGAAAACTGACCGTCATTTCCCTCCCGTCTGAGATATTTCGACGTTTAAGCGCTCTTTTTACTCCATTTAACGCGCAGAATGCAATGCACAACCGTTTAACCGTCGAAACAAGCGGAACAGCGAGCAAATCTCGATGATTTCGTCGATTTTGATGAAAACTGACCGTCATTTCCTTCCCGTTTGAGATATTTCGACGTTTAAACGCTCATTTCACTCCTTTTTGCGTGCAGAATGTAATAAACAACCGTTTAACCGTCGAAACAAGCGGAACAGCTCGCAAATCTCGATGATTTCGTCGATTTTGACCAAAACTGACCGTCATTTCCTTCCCGCTTGAGATATTTCGACGTTTAAGCGCTCTTTTTACTCCATTTAACGTGCAGAATGTAATACATGCCAGTTTCAACGTCTAAACAACCGGAACAGCTAGCAAATCTTGATGATTTCGTCGATTTTTACCAAAACTAAGCGTTATTTCCTTCCCGTTTGAGATATTTCGACGTTTAAGCGCTCTTTTTACTCCATTTAACGCGCTGAATGCAATGCACAACCGTTTAACCGTCGAAACAAGCGGAACAGCTCGCAAATCTCGAAGATTTCGTCGATTTTGATGAAAACTGACCGTCATTTCCTTCCCGTTTGAGATATTTCGACGTTTAATCGCTCTTTTTACTCCATTTAACGTGCAGTATGTAATACACGCCAGTTTCAGCGTCGAAACAAGTCCAACAGCTCGCAAATCTCGATGATTTCGTCGATTTTGATGAAAACTGACCGTCATTTCCTTCCCGTTTGAGATATTTCGACGTTTAAACGCTCATTTCACTCCTTTTTACTTGCAGAATGTAATAAACAACCGTTTCACCGTCGAAACAAGCGGAACAGCTCGCAAATCTCGATGTTTTCGTCCATTTTGATGAAAACTGGCCGTCATTTCTCTCCCGTTTGAGATATTTCGACGTTTAAAAGCTCATTTCACTCCTTTTTACGTGAGAATGCAATGCACAACCGTTTAACCGTCGAAACAAGCGGAACAGCTCGCAAATCTCGATGATTTCGTCGATTTTTATGAAAACTGACCGTCATTTCCTTCCCGTTTGAGATATTTCGACGTTTAAAAGCTCACTTCACTCCTTTTTACTTGCAGAATGTAATAAACAACCGATTAACCGTCGAAACAGGCGGAACAGCTCGCAAATCTCGATGATTTCGTCGATTTTGATGAAAACTGACCGTCATTTCCTTCCCTTTTGAGATATTTCGACGTTTAAACGCTCATTTCACTCCTTTTTACTTGCAGAATGTAATAAACAACCGTTTCACCGTCGAAACAAGCGGAACAGCTCGCAAATCTCGATGTTTTCGTCCATTTTGATGAAAACTGACCGTCATTTCCTTCCCTTTTGAGATATTTCGACGTTTAAACGCTCATTTCACTCCTTTTTACTTGCAGAATGTAATAAACAACCGTTTCACCGTCGAAACAAGCGGAACAGCTCGCAAATCTCGATGATTTCGTCGATTTTGATGAAAACTGACCGTCATTTCCCTCCCGTCTGAGATATTTCGACGTTTAAGCGCTCTTTTTACTCCATTTAACGCGCTGAATGCAATGCACAACCGTTTAACCGTCGAAACAAGCGGAACAGCTCGCAAATCTCGAAGATTTCGTCGATTTTGATGAAAACTGACCGTCATTTCCTTCCCGTTTGAGATATTTCGACGTTTAAACGCTCATTTCACTCCTTTTTACTTGCAGAATGTAATAAACAACCGTTTAACCGTCGAAACAAGCGGAACAGCTCGCAAATCTCGATGATTTCGTCGATTTTGATGAAAACTGACCGTCATTTCCCTCCCGTCTGAGATATTTCGACGTTTAAGCGCTCTTTTTACTCCATTTAATGCGCAGAATGCAATGCACAACCGTTTAACCGTCGAAACAAGCGGAACAGCGAGCAAATCTCGATGATTTCGTCGATTTTGATGAAAACTGACCGTCATTTCCTTAACGTTTGAGATATTTCGACGTTTAAACGCTCATTTCACTCCTTTTTACGTGCAGAATGTAATAAACAACCGTTTAACCGTCGAAACAAGCGGAACAGCTCGCAAATCTCGATGATTTCGTCGATTTTGATGAAAACTGACCGTCATTTCCTTCCCGTTTGAGATATTTCGACGTTTAAACGCTCATTTCACTCCTTTTTACTTGCAGAATGTAATAAACAACCGTTTCACCGTCGAAACAAGCGGAACAGCTCGCAAATCTCGATGATTTCGTCGATTTTGATGAAAACTGACCGTCATTTCCTTAACGTTTGAGATATTTCGACGTTTAAACGCTCATTTCACTCCTTTTTACGTGCAGAATGTAATAAACAACCGTTTAACCGTCGAAACAAGCGGAACAGCTCGCAAATCTCGATGATTTCGTCGATTTTGATGAAAACTGACCGTCATTTCCCTCCCGTCTGAGATATTTCGACGTTTAAGCGCTCTTTTTACTCCATTTAACGCGCTGAATGCAATGCACAACCGTTTAACCGTCGAAACAAGCGGAACAGCTCGCAAATCTCGAAGATTTCGTCGATTTTGATGAAAACTGACCGTCATTTCCTTCCCGTTTGAGATATTTCGACGTTTAATCGCTCTTTTTACTCCATTTAACGTGCAGTATGTAATACACGCCAGTTTCAGCGTCGAAACAAGTCCAACAGCTCGCAAATCTCGATGATTTCGTCGATTTTGATGAAAACTGACCGTCATTTCCTTCCCGTTTGAGATATTTCGACGTTTAAACGCTCATTTCACTCCTTTTACTTGCAGAATGTAATAAACAACCGTTTCACCGACGAAACAAGCGGAACAGCTCGCAAATCTCGATGTTTCGTCCATTTTGATGAAAACTGGCCGTCATTTCTCTCCCGTTTGAGATATTTCGACGTTTAAAAGCTCATTTCACTCCTTTTTACGTGCAGAATGCAATGCACAACCGTTTAACCGTCGAAACAAGCGGAACAGCTCGCAAATCTCGATGATTTCGTCGATTTTTATGAAAACTGACCGTCATTTCCTTCCCGTTTGAGATATTTCGACGTTTAAAAGCTCACTTCACTCCTTTTTACTTGCAGAATGTAATAAACAACCGATTAACCGTCGAAACAGGCGGAACAGCTCGCAAATCTCGATGATTTCGTCGATTTTGATGAAAACTGACCGTCATTTCCTTCCCTTTTGAGATATTTCGACGTTTAAACGCTCATTTCACTCCTTTTACGTGCAGAATGCAATGCACAACCGTTTAACCGTCGAAACAAGCGGAACAGCTCGCAAATCTCGATGATTTCGTCGATTTTGATGAAAACTGACCGTCATTTCCCTCCCGTCTGAGATATTTCGACGTTTAAGCGCTCTTTTTACTCCATTTAACGCGCAGAATGCAATGCACAACCGTTTAACCGTCGAAACAAGCGGAACAGCGAGCAAATCTCCATGATTTCGTCGATTTTGATGAAAACTGACCGTCATTTCCTTACCGTTTGAGATATTTCGACGTTTTAAACGCTCATTTCACTCCTTTTTACGTGCAGAATGTAATAAACAACCGTTTAACCGTCGAAACAAGCGGAACAGCTCGCAAATCTCGATGATTTCGTCGATTTTGATGAAAACTGACCGTCATTTCCCTCCCGTCTGAGATATTTCGACGTTTAAGCGCTGTTTTTACTCCATTTAACGCGCTGAATGCAATGCACAGCCGTTTAACCGTCGAAACAAGCGGAACAGCTCGCAAATCTCGATGATTTCGTCGATTTTGATGAAAACTGACCGTCATTTCCTTCCCGTTTGAGATATTTCGACGTTTAAACGCTCATTTCACTCCTTTTTACGTGCAGAATGTAATAATCAACCGTTTAGCCGTCGAAACAAGCGGAACGGCTCGCAAATCTCGATGATTTCGTCGATTTTGATGAAAACTGACCGTCATTTCCTTCCCGTTTGAGATATTTCGACGTTTAAGCGCTCTATTTACTCCATTTAACGTGCAGAATGCAATGCACAACCGTTTAACCGTCGAAACAAGCGGAACAGCGAGCAAATCTCGATGATTTCGTCGATTTTGATGAAAACTGACCGTCATTTCCTTCCCGTTTGAGATATTTCGACGTTTAAACGCTCATTTCACTCCTTTTTACGTGCAGAATGTAATAAACAACCGTTTAACCGTCGAAACAAGCGGAACAGCTCGCAAATCTCGATGATTTCGTCGATTTTGACCAAAACTGACCGTCATTTCCTTCCCGCTTGAGATATTTCGACGTTTAAGCGCTCTTTTTACTCCATTTAACGTGCAGAATGTAATACATGCCAGTTTCAACGTCTAAACAACCGGAACAGCTAGCAAATCTTGATGATTTCGTCGATTTTTACCAAAACTAAGCGTTATTTCCTTCCCGTTTGAGATATTTCGACGTCTAAGCGCTCCTTTTACTCCATTTAACGTGCAGAATGTAATGCATGCCTGTTTCAGCTTCGAAACAAGCGGAACAGCTCGCAAATCTCGACGATTTCGTCGATTTTGACCAAAACTGACCGTCATTTCCTTCCCGTTTGAGATATTTCGACGTTTAAGCGCTCTTTTTACTCCATTTAACGTGCAGAATGTAATACACGCAAGTTTCAACGTCTAAACAAGCCCAACTTCTCGCAAATCGCTTTGATTTCGTCGATTTTGATAAAAACTGACCGTCATTTCCTTCCCGTTTGAGATATTTCGACGTTTAAGCGCTCTTTTTACTCCATTTAACGTGCAGAATGTAATACACGCCAGTTTCAGCGTCGAAACAAGCCCAACAGCTCGCAAATCGCTTTGATTTCGTCGATTTTGATGAAAACTGACCGTCATTTCCTTCCCGTTTGAGATATTTCGACGTTTTAAACGCTCATTTCACTCCTTTTTACGTGCAGAATGTAATAAACAACCGTTTAACCGTCGAAACAAGCGGAACAGTTCGCAAATCTCGATGATTTCGTCGATTTTGATGAAAACTGACCGTCATTTCCTTCCCGTTTGAGATATTTCGACGTTTAAACGCTCCATTTACTCCATTTAACGTGCAGAATGTAATACATGCCAGTTTCAACGTCTAAACAACCGGAACAGCTCGCAAATCTCGATGATTTCGTCGATTTTTATGAAAACTGACCGTCATTTCCTTCCCGTTTGAGATATTTCGACGTTTAAAAGCTCACTTCACTCCTTTTTACTTGCAGAATGTAATAAACAACCGTTTCACCGTCGAAACAAGCGGAACAGCTCGCAAATCTCGATGATTTCGTCGATTTTGATGAAAACTGACCGTCATTTCCTTCCCGTTTGAGATATTTCGACGTTTAAACGCTCCATTTACTCCATTTAACGTGCAGAATGCAATGCACAACCGTTTAACCGTCGAAACAAGCGGAACAGCGAGCAAATCTCGATGATTTCGTCGATTTTGATGAAAACTGACCGTCATTTCCTTCCCGTTTGAGATATTTCGACGTTTAAACGCTCCATTTACTCCATTTAACGTGCAGAATGCAATGCACAACCGTTTAACCGTCGAAACAAGCGGAACAGCGAGCAAATCTCGTTGATTTCGTCGATTTTGATGAAAACTGACCGTCATTTCCTTCCCGTTTGAGATATTTCGACGTTTAAACGCTCATTTCACTCCTTTTTACGTGCAGAATGTAATAATCAACCGTTTATCCGTCGAAACAAGCGGAACGGCTCGCAAATCTCGATGATTTCGTCGATTTTGATGAAAACTGACCGTCATTTCCTTCCCGTCTGAGATATTTCGACGTTTAAGCGCTCTTTTTACTCCATTTAACGCGCTGAATGCAATGCACAACCGTTTAACCGTCGAAACAAGCGGAACAGCTCGCAAATCTCGAAGATTTCGTCGATTTTGATGAAAACTGACCGTCATTTCCTTCCCGTTTGAGATATTTCGACGTTTAATCGCTCTTTTTACTCCATTTAACGTGCAGTATGTAATACACGCCAGTTTCAGCGTCGAAACAAGTCCAACAGCTCGCAAATCTCGATGATTTCGTCGATTTTGATGAAAACTGACCGTCATTTCCTTCCCGTTTGAGATATTTCGACGTTTAAACGCTCATTTCACTCCTTTTTACTTGCAGAATGTAATAAACAACCGTTTCACCGTCGAAACAAGCGGAACAGCTCGCAAATCTCGATGATTTCGTCGATTTTTATGAAAACTGACCGTCATTTCCTTCCCGTTTGAGATATTTCGACGTTTAAACGCTCATTTCACTCCTTTTTACTTGCAGAATGTAATAAACAACCGTTTCACCGTCGAAACAAGCGGAACAGCTCGCAAATCTCGATGTTTTCGTCCATTTTGATGAAAACTGGCCGTCATTTCTCTCCCGTTTGAGATATTTCGACGTTTAAAAGCTCATTTCACTCCTTTTTACGTGCAGAATGCAATGCACAACCGTTTAACCGTCGAAACAAGCGGAACAGCTCGCAAATCTCGATGATTTCGTCGATTTTGATGAAAACTGACCGTCATTTCCCTCCCGTCTGAGATATTTCGACGTTTAAGCGCTCTTTTTACTCCATTTAACGCGCAGAATGCAATGCACAACCGTTTAACCGTCGAAACAAGCGGAACAGCGAGCAAATCTCGATGATTTCGTCGATTTTGATGAAAACTGACCGTCATTTCCTTAACGTTTGAGATATTTCGACGTTTAAACGCTCATTTCACTCCTTTTTACGTGCAGAATGTAATAAACAACCGTTTAACCGTCGAAACAAGCGGAACAGCTCGCAAATCTCGATGATTTCGTCGATTTTGATGAAAACTGACCGTCATTTCCCTCCCGTCTGAGATATTTCGACGTTTAAGCGCTCTTTTTACTCCATTTAACGCGCTGAATGCAATGCACAGCCGTTTAACCGTCGAAACAAGCGGAACAGCTCGCAAATCTCGATGATTTCGTCGATTTTGATGAAAACTGACCGTCATTTCCTTCCCGTTTGAGATATTTCGACGTTTTAAACGCTCATTTCACTCCTTTTTACGTGCAGAATGTAATAATCAACCGTTTAGCCGTCGAAACAAGCGGAACGGCTCGCAAATCTCGATGATTTCGTCGATTTTGATGAAAACTGACCGTCATTTCCTTCCCGTTTGAGATATTTCGACGTTTAAGCGCTCTATTTACTCCATTTAACGTGCAGAATGCAATGCACAACCGTTTAACCGTCGAAACAAGCGGAACAGCGAGCAAATCTCGATGATTTCGTCGATTTTGATGAAAACTGACCGTCATTTCCTTCCCGTTTGAGATATTTCGACGTTTAAACGCTCATTTCACTCCTTTTTACGTGCAGAATGTAATAAACAACCGTTTAACCGTCGAAATAAGCGGAACAGCTCGCAAATCTCGATGATTTCGTCGATTTTGATGAAAACTGACCGTCATTTCCTTCCCTTTTGAGATATTTCGACGTTTAAACGCTCATTTCACTCCTTTTTACTTGCAGAATGTAATAAACAACCGTTTCACCGTCGAAACAAGCGGAACAGCTCGCAAATCTCGATGTTTTCGTCCATTTTGATGAAAACTGGCCGTCATTTCTCTCCCGTTTGAGATATTTCGACGTTTAAAAGCTCATTTCACTCCTTTTTACGTGCAGAATGCAATGCACAACCGTTTAACCGTCGAAACAAGCGGAACAGCTCGCAAATCTCGATGATTTCGTCGATTTTGATGAAAACTGACCGTCATTTCCCTCCCGTCTGAGATATTTCGACGTTTAAGCGCTCTTTTTACTCCATTTAACGCGCAGAATGCAATGCACAACCGTTTAACCGTCGAAACAAGCGGAACAGCGAGCAAATCTCCATGATTTCGTCGATTTTGATGAAAACTGACCGTCATTTCCTTACCGTTTGAGATATTTCGACGTTTAAACGCTCATTTCACTCCTTTTTACGTGCAGAATGTAATAAACAACCGTTTAACCGTCGAAACAAGCGGAACAGCTCGCAAATCTCGATGATTTCGTCGATTTTGATGAAAACTGACCGTCATTTCCCTCCCGTCTGAGATATTTCGACGTTTAAGCGCTCTTTTTACTCCATTTAACGCGCTGAATGCAATGCACAGCCGTTTAACCGTCGAAACAAGCGGAACAGCTCGCAAATCTCGATGATTTCGTCGATTTTGATGAAAACTGACCGTCATTTCCTTCCCGTTTGAGATATTTCGACGTTTAAACGCTCATTTCACTCCTTTTTACGTGCAGAATGTAATAATCAACCGTTTAGCCGTCGAAACAAGCGGAACGGCTCGCAAATCTCGATGATTTCGTCGATTTTGATGAAAACTGACCGTCATTTCCTTCCCGTTTGAGATATTTCGACGTTTAAGCGCTCTATTTACTCCATTTAACGTGCAGAATGCAATGCACAACCGTTTAACCGTCGAAACAAGCGGAACAGCGAGCAAATCTCGATGATTTCGTCGATTTTGATGAAAACTGACCGTCATTTCCTTCCCGTTTGAGATATTTCGACGTTTAAACGCTCATTTCACTCCTTTTTACGTGCAGAATGTAATAAACAACCGTTTAACCGTCGAAACAAGCGGAACAGCTCGCAAATCTCGATGATTTCGTCGATTTTGACCAAAACTGACCGTCATTTCCTTCCCGCTTGAGATATTTCGACGTTTAAGCGCTCTTTTTACTCCATTTAACGTGCAGAATGTAATACATGCCAGTTTCAACGTCTAAACAACCGGAACAGCTAGCAAATCTTGATGATTTCGTCGATTTTTACCAAAACTAAGCGTTATTTCCTTCCCGTTTGAGATATTTCGACGTCTAAGCGCTCCTTTTACTCCATTTAACGTGCAGAATGTAATGCATGCCTGTTTCAGCTTCGAAACAAGCGGAACAGCTCGCAAATCTCGACGATTTCGTCGATTTTGACCAAAACTGACCGTCATTTCCTTCCCGTTTGAGATATTTCGACGTTTAAGCGCTCTTTTTACTCCATTTAACGTGCAGAATGTAATACACGCAAGTTTCAACGTCTAAACAAGCCCAACTTCTCGCAAATCGCTTTGATTTCGTCGATTTTGATAAAAACTGACCGTCATTTCCTTCCCGTTTGAGATATTTCGACGTTTAAGCGCTCTTTTTACTCCATTTAACGTGCAGAATGTAATACACGCCAGTTTCAGCGTCGAAACAAGCCCAACAGCTCGCAAATCGCTTTGATTTCGTCGATTTTGATGAAAACTGACCGTCATTTCCTTCCCGTTTGAGATATTTCGACGTTTAAACGCTCATTTCACTCCTTTTTACGTGCAGAATGTAATAAACAACCGTTTAACCGTCGAAACAAGCGGAACAGTTCGCAAATCTCGATGATTTCGTCGATTTTGATGAAAACTGACCGTCATTTCCTTCCCGTTTGAGATATTTCGACGTTTAAACGCTCCATTTACTCCATTTAACGTGCAGAATGTAATACATGCCAGTTTCAACGTCTAAACAACCGGAACAGCTCGCAAATCTCGATGATTTCGTCGATTTTTATGAAAACTGACCGTCATTTCCTTCCCGTTTGAGATATTTCGACGTTTAAAAGCTCACTTCACTCCTTTTTACTTGCAGAATGTAATAAACAACCGTTTCACCGTCGAAACAAGCGGAACAGCTCGCAAATCTCGATGATTTCGTCGATTTTGATGAAAACTGACCGTCATTTCCTTCCCGTTTGAGATATTTCGACGTTTAAACGCTCCATTTACTCCATTTAACGTGCAGAATGCAATGCACAACCGTTTAACCGTCGAAACAAGCGGAACAGCGAGCAAATCTCGATGATTTCGTCGATTTTGATGAAAACTGACCGTCATTTCCTTCCCGTTTGAGATATTTCGACGTTTAAACGCTCCATTTACTCCATTTAACGTGCAGAATGCAATGCACAACCGTTTAACCGTCGAAACAAGCGGAACAGCGAGCAAATCTCGTTGATTTCGTCGATTTTGATGAAAACTGACCGTCATTTCCTTCCCGTTTGAGATATTTCGACGTTTAAACGCTCATTTCACTCCTTTTTACGTGCAGAATGTAATAATCAACCGTTTATCCGTCGAAACAAGCGGAACGGCTCGCAAATCTCGATGATTTCGTCGATTTTGATGAAAACTGACCGTCATTTCCTTCCCGTCTGAGATATTTCGACGTTTAAGCGCTCTTTTTACTCCATTTAACGCGCTGAATGCAATGCACAACCGTTTAACCGTCGAAACAAGCGGAACAGCTCGCAAATCTCGAAGATTTCGTCGATTTTGATGAAAACTGACCGTCATTTCCTTCCCGTTTGAGATATTTCGACGTTTAATCGCTCTTTTTACTCCATTTAACGTGCAGTATGTAATACACGCCAGTTTCAGCGTCGAAACAAGTCCAACAGCTCGCAAATCTCGATGATTTCGTCGATTTTGATGAAAACTGACCGTCATTTCCTTCCCGTTTGAGATATTTCGACGTTTAAACGCTCATTTCACTCCTTTTTACTTGCAGAATGTAATAAACAACCGTTTCACCGTCGAAACAAGCGGAACAGCTCGCAAATCTCGATGATTTCGTCGATTTTTATGAAAACTGACCGTCATTTCCTTCCCGTTTGAGATATTTCGACGTTTAAACGCTCATTTCACTCCTTTTTACTTGCAGAATGTAATAAACAACCGTTTCACCGTCGAAACAAGCGGAACAGCTCGCAAATCTCGATGTTTTCGTCCATTTTGATGAAAACTGGCCGTCATTTCTCTCCCGTTTGAGATATTTCGACGTTTAAAAGCTCATTTCACTCCTTTTTACGTGCAGAATGCAATGCACAACCGTTTAACCGTCGAAACAAGCGGAACAGCTCGCAAATCTCGATGATTTCGTCGATTTTGATGAAAACTGACCGTCATTTCCCTCCCGTCTGAGATATTTCGACGTTTAAGCGCTCTTTTTACTCCATTTAACGCGCAGAATGCAATGCACAACCGTTTAACCGTCGAAACAAGCGGAACAGCGAGCAAATCTCGATGATTTCGTCGATTTTGATGAAAACTGACCGTCATTTCCTTAACGTTTGAGATATTTCGACGTTTAAACGCTCATTTCACTCCTTTTTACGTGCAGAATGTAATAAACAACCGTTTAACCGTCGAAACAAGCGGAACAGCTCGCAAATCTCGATGATTTCGTCGATTTTGATGAAAACTGACCGTCATTTCCCTCCCGTCTGAGATATTTCGACGTTTAAGCGCTCTTTTTACTCCATTTAACGCGCTGAATGCAATGCACAGCCGTTTAACCGTCGAAACAAGCGGAACAGCTCGCAAATCTCGATGATTTCGTCGATTTTGATGAAAACTGACCGTCATTTCCTTCCCGTTTGAGATATTTCGACGTTTAAACGCTCATTTCACTCCTTTTTACGTGCAGAATGTAATAATCAACCGTTTAGCCGTCGAAACAAGCGGAACGGCTCGCAAATCTCGATGATTTCGTCGATTTTGATGAAAACTGACCGTCATTTCCTTCCCGTTTGAGATATTTCGACGTTTAAGCGCTCTATTTACTCCATTTAACGTGCAGAATGCAATGCACAACCGTTTAACCGTCGAAACAAGCGGAACAGCGAGCAAATCTCGATGATTTCGTCGATTTTGATGAAAACTGACCGTCATTTCCTTCCCGTTTGAGATATTTCGACGTTTAAACGCTCATTTCACTCCTTTTTACGTGCAGAATGTAATAAACAACCGTTTAACCGTCGAAATAAGCGGAACAGCTCGCAAATCTCGATGATTTCGTCGATTTTGATGAAAACTGACCGTCATTTCCTTCCCGTTTGAGATATTTCGACGTTTAAACGCTCATTTCACTCCTTTTTACGTGCAGAATGTAATAAACAACCGTTTAACCGTCGAAACAAGCGGAACAGCTCGCAAATCTCGATGATTTCGTCGATTTTGACCAAAACTGACCGTCATTTCCTTCCCGCTTGAGATATTTCGACGTTTAAGCGCTCTTTTTACTCCATTTAACGTGCAGAATGTAATACATGCCAGTTTCAACGTCTAAACAACCGGAACAGCTAGCAAATCTTGATGATTTCGTCGATTTTTACCAAAACTAAGCGTTATTTCCTTCCCGTTTGAGATATTTTAACGTCTAAGCGCTCCTTTTACTCCATTTAACGTGCAGAATGTAATGCATGCCTGTTTCAGCTTCGAAACAAGCGGAACAGCTCGCAAATCTCGACGATTTCGTCGATTTTGACCAAAACTGACCGTCATTTCCTTCCCGTTTGAGATATTTCGACGTTTAAGCGCTCTTTTTACTCCATTTAACGTGCAGAATGTAATACACGCAAGTTTCAACGTCTAAACAAGCCCAACTTCTCGCAAATCGCTTTGATTTCGTCGATTTTGATAAAAACTGACCGTCATTTCCTTCCCGTTTGAGATATTTCGTCGTTTAAGCGCTCTTTTTACTCCATTTAACGTGCAGAATGTAATACACGCCAGTTTCAGCGTCGAAACAAGCCCAACAGCTCGCAAATCGCTTTGATTTCGTCGATTTTGATGAAAACTGACCGTCATTTCCTTCCCGTTTGAGATATTTCGACGTTTAAACGCTCATTTCACTCCTTTTTACGTGCAGAATGTAATAAACAACCGTTTAACCGTCGAAACAAGCGGAACAGTTCGCAAATCTCGATGATTTCGTCGATTTTGATGAAAACTGACCGTCATTTCCTTCCCGTTTGAGATATTTCGACGTTTAAACGCTCCATTTACTCCATTTAACGTGCAGAATGTAATACATGCCAGTTTCAACGTCTAAACAACCGGAACAGCTCGCAAATCTCGATGATTTCGTCGATTTTTATGAAAACTGACCGTCATTTCCTTCCCGTTTGAGATATTTCGACGTTTAAAAGCTCACTTCACTCCTTTTTACTTGCAGAATGTAATAAACAACCGTTTCACCGTCGAAACAAGCGGAACAGCTCGCAAATCTCGATGATTTCGTCGATTTTGATGAAAACTGACCGTCATTTCCTTCCCGTTTGAGATATTTCGACGTTTAAGCGCTCTATTTACTCCATTTAACGTGCAGAATGTAATAAACAACCGTTTAACCGTCGAAACAAGCGGAACAGCTCGCAAATCTCGATGATTTCGTCGATTTTGACCAAAACTGACCGTCATTTCCTTCCCGCTTGAGATATTTCGACGTTTAAGCGCTCTTTTTACTCCATTTAACGTGCAGAATGTAATACATGCCAGTTTCAACGTCTAAACAACCGGAACAGCTAGCAAATCTTGATGATTTCGTCGATTTTTACCAAAACTAAGCGTTATTTCCTTCCCGTTTGAGATATTTTAACGTCTAAGCGCTCCTTTTACTCCATTTAACGTGCAGAATGTAATGCATGCCTGTTTCAGCTTCGAAACAAGCGGAACAGCTCGCAAATCTCGACGATTTCGTCGATTTTGACCAAAACTGACCGTCATTTCCTTCCCGTTTGAGATATTTCGACGTTTAAGCGCTCTTTTTACTCCATTTAACGTGCAGAATGTAATACACGCAAGTTTCAACGTCTAAACAAGCCCAACTTCTCGCAAATCGCTTTGATTTCGTCGATTTTGATAAAAACTGACCGTCATTTCCTTCCCGTTTGAGATATTTCGTCGTTTAAGCGCTCTTTTTACTCCATTTAACGTGCAGAATGTAATACACGCCAGTTTCAGCGTCGAAACAAGCCCAACAGCTCGCAAATCGCTTTGATTTCGTCGATTTTGATGAAAACTGACCGTCATTTCCTTCCCGTTTGAGATATTTCGACGTTTAAACGCTCATTTCACTCCTTTTTACGTGCAGAATGTAATAAACAACCGTTTAACCGTCGAAACAAGCGGAACAGTTCGCAAATCTCGATGATTTCGTCGATTTTGATGAAAACTGACCGTCATTTCCTTCCCGTTTGAGATATTTCGACGTTTAAACGCTCCATTTACTCCATTTAACGTGCAGAATGTAATACATGCCAGTTTCAACGTCTAAACAACCGGAACAGCTCGCAAATCTCGATGATTTCGTCGATTTTTATGAAAACTGACCGTCATTTCCTTCCCGTTTGAGATATTTCGACGTTTAAAAGCTCACTTCACTCCTTTTTACTTGCAGAATGTAATAAACAACCGTTTCACCGTCGAAACAAGCGGAACAGCTCGCAAATCTCGATGATTTCGTCGATTTTGATGAAAACTGACCGTCATTTCCTTCCCGTTTGAGATATTTCGACGTTTAAGCGCTCTATTTACTCCATTTAACGTGCAGAATGCAATGCACAACCGTTTAACCGTCGAAACAAGCGGAACAGCGAGCAAATCTCGATGATTTCGTCGATTTTGATGAAAACTGACCGTCATTTCCTTCCCGTTTGAGATATTTCGACGTTTAAACGCTCATTTCACTCCTTTTTACGTGCAGGATGTAATAAACAACCGTTTAACCGTCGAAACAAGCGGAACAGCTCGCAAATCTCGATGATTTCGTCGATTTTGATGAAAACTGACCGTCATTTCCCTCCCGTCTGAGATATTTCGACGTTTAAGCGCTCTTTTTACTCCATTTAACGCGCTGAATGCAATGCACAACCGTTTAACCGTCGAAACAAGCGGAACAGCTCGCAAATCTCGATCATTTCGTCGATTTTGATGAAAACTGACCGTCATTTCGTTCCCGTTTGAGATATTTCGACGTTTCATCGCTCTTTTTACTCCATTTAACGTGCAGTATGTAATACACGCCAGATTCAGCGTCGAAACAAGTCCAACAGCTCGCAAATCGCTTTGATTTCGTCGATTTTGATGAAAATTGACCGTCATTTCCTTCCCGTTTGAGATATTTCGAGGTTTAAACGCTCATTTCACTCCTTTTTACGTGCAGAATGTAATAAACAACCGCCTAACCGTCGAAACAAGCGGAACAGCTCGCAAATCTCGATGATTTCGTCGATTTTGACCAAAACTGACCGTCATTTCCTTCCCGCTTGAGCTATTTCGACGTTTAAGCGCTCTTTTTACTCCATTTAACGTGCAGAATGTAATACATGCCAGTTTCAACGTCTAAACAACCGGAACAGCTAGCAAATCTCGATGATTTCGTCGATTTTTACCAAAACTAAGCGTTATTTCCTTCCCGTTTGAGATATTTCGACGTTTAAACGCTCATTTCACTCCTTTTTACGAGCAGAATGTAATAATCAACCGTTTATCCGTCGAAACAAGCGGAACGGCTCGCAAATCTCGATGATTTCGTCGATTTTGATGAAAACTGACCGTCATTTCCTTCCCGTTTGAGATATTTCGACGTTTAAGCGCTCTATTTACTCCATTTAACGTGCAGAATGCAATGCACAACCGTTTAACCGTCGAAACAAGCGGAACAGCGAGCAAATCTCGATGATTTCGTCGATTTTGATGAAAACTGACCGTCATTTCCTTCCCGTTTGAGATATTTCGACGTTTAAACGCTCATTTCACTCCTTTTTACGTGCAGGATGTAATAAACAACCGTTTAACCGTCGAAACAAGCGGAACAGCTCGCAAATCTCGATGATTTCGTCGATTTTGATGAAAACTGACCGTCATTTCCCTCCCGTCTGAGATATTTCGACGTTTAAGCGCTCTTTTTACTCCATTTAACGCGCTGAATGCAATGCACAACCGTTTAACCGTCGAAACAAGCGGAACAGCTCGCAAATCTCGATCATTTCGTCGATTTTGATGAAAACTGACCGTCATTTCGTTCCCGTTTGAGATATTTCGACGTTTCATCGCTCTTTTTACTCCATTTAACGTGCAGTATGTAATACACGCCAGATTCAGCGTCGAAACAAGTCCAACAGCTCGCAAATCGCTTTGATTTCGTCGATTTTGATGAAAATTGACCGTCATTTCCTTCCCGTTTGAGATATTTCGACGTTTAAACGCTCATTTCACTCCTTTTTACGTGCAGAATGTAATAAACAACCGCCTAACCGTCGAAACAAGCGGAACAGCTCGCAAATCTCGATGATTTCGTCGATTTTGACCAAAACTGACCGTCATTTCCTTCCCGCTTGAGCTATTTCGACGTTTAAGCGCTCTTTTTACTCCATTTAACGTGCAGAATGTAATACATGCCAGTTTCAACGTCTAAACAACCGGAACAGCTAGCAAATCTCGATGATTTCGTCGATTTTTACCAAAACTAAGCGTTATTTCCTTCCCGTTTGAGATATTTCGACGTTTAAACGCTCATTTCACTCCTTTTTACGAGCAGAATGTAATAATCAACCGTTTATCCGTCGAAACAAGCGGAACGGCTCGCAAATCTCGATGATTTCGTCGATTTTGATGAAAACTGACCGTCATTTCCTTCCCGTTTGAGATATTTCGACGTTTAAGCGCTCTATTTACTCCATTTAACGTGCAGAATGCAATGCACAACCGTTTAACCGTCGAAACAAGCGGAACAGCGAGCAAATCTCGATGATTTCGTCGATTTTGATGAAAACTGACCGTCATTTCCTTCCCGTTTGAGATATTTCGACGTTTAATCGCTCATTTCACTCCTTTTTACGTGCAGGATGTAATAAACAACCGTTTAACCGTCGAAACAAGCGGAACAGCTCGCAAATCTCGATGATTTCGTCGATTTTGATGAAAACTGACCGTCATTTCCCTCCCGTCTGAGATATTTCGACGTTTAAGCGCTCTTTTTACTCCATTTAACGCGCTGAATGCAATGCACTACCGTTTAACCGTCGAAACAAGCGGAACAGCTCGCAAATCTCGATCATTTCGTCGATTTTGATGAAAACTGACCGTCATTTCCTTCCCGTTTGAGATATTTCGACGTTTAAGCGCTCTATTTACTCCATTTAACGTGCAGAATGCAATGCACAACCGTTTAACCGTCGAAACAAGCGGAACAGCGAGCAAATCTCGATGATTTCGTCGATTTTGATGAAAACTGACCGTCATTTCCTTCCCGTTTGAGATATTTCGACGTTTAAACGCTCATTTCACTCCTTTTTACGTGCAGGATGTAATAAACAACCGTTTAACCGTCGAAACAAGCGGAACAGCTCGCAAATCTCGATGATTTCGTCGATTTTGATGAAAACTGACCGTCATTTCCCTCCCGTCTGAGATATTTCGACGTTTAAGCGCTCTTTTTACTCCATTTAACGCGCTGAATGCAATGCACAACCGTTTAACCGTCGAAACAAGCGGAACAGCTCGCAAATCTCGATCATTTCGTCGATTTTGATGAAAACTGACCGTCATTTCGTTCCCGTTTGAGATATTTCGACGTTTCATCGCTCTTTTTACTCCATTTAACGTGCAGTATGTAATACACGCCAGATTCAGCGTCGAAACAAGTCCAACAGCTCGCAAATCGCTTTGATTTCGTCGATTTTGATGAAAATTGACCGTCATTTCCTTCCCGTTTGAGATATTTCGACGTTTAAACGCTCATTTCACTCCTTTTTACGTGCAGAATGTAATAAACAACCGCCTAACCGTCGAAACAAGCGGAACAGCTCGCAAATCTCGATGATTTCGTCGATTTTGACCAAAACTGACCGTCATTTCCTTCCCGCTTGAGCTATTTCGACGTTTAAGCGCTCTTTTTACTCCATTTAACGTGCAGAATGTAATACATGCCAGTTTCAACGTCTAAACAACCGGAACAGCTAGCAAATCTCGTTGATTTCGTCGATTTTGATGAAAACTGACCGTCATTTCCTTCCCGTTTGAGATATTTCGACGTTTAAACGCTCATTTCACTCCTTTTTACGTGCAGAATGTAATAATCAACCGTTTATCCGTCGAAACAAGCGGAACGGCTCGCAAATCTCGATGATTTCGTCGATTTTGATGAAAACTGACCGTCATTTCCTTCCCGTTTGAGATATTTCGACGTTTAAGCGCTCTATTTACTCCATTTAACGTGCAGAATGCAATGCACAACCGTTTAACCATCGAAACAAGCGGAACAGCGAGCAAATCTCGATGATTTCGTCGATTTTGATGAAAACTGACCGTCATTTCCTTCCCGTTTGAGATATTTCGACGTTTAAACGCTCATTTCACTCCTTTTTACGTGCAGGATGTTATAAACAACCGTTTAACCGTCGAAACAAGCGGAACAGCTCGCAAATCTCGATGATTTCGTCGATTTTGATGAAAACTGACCGTCATTTCCCTCCCGTCTGAGATATTTCGACGTTTAAGCGCTCTTTTTACTCCATTTAACGCGCTGAATGCAATGCACAACCGTTTAACCGTCGAAACAAGCGGAACAGCTCGCAAATCTCGATCATTTCGTCGATTTTGATGAAAACTGACCGTCATTTCGTTCCCGTTTGAGATATTTCGACGTTTCATCGCTCTTTTTACTCCATTTAACGTGCAGAATGTAATACATGCCAGTTTCAACGTCTAAACAACCGGAACAGCTAGCAAATCTTGATGATTTCGTCGATTTTTACCAAAACTAAGCGTTATTTCCTTCCCGTTTGAGATATTTCGACGTCTAAGCGCTCCTTTTACTCCATTTAACGTGCAGAATGTAATGCATGCCTGTTTCAGCTTCGAAACAAGCGGAACAGCTCGCAAATCTCGACGATTTCGTCGATTTTGACCAAAACTGACCGTCATTTCCTTCCCGTTTGAGATATTTCGACGTTTAAGCGCTCTTTTTACTCCATTTAACGTGCAGAATGTAATACACGCCAGTTTCAGCGTCGAAACAAGCCCAACAGCTCGCAAATCGCTTTGATTTCGTCGATTTTGATGAAAACTGACCGTCATTTCCTTCCCGTTTGAGATATTTCGACGTTTAAACGCTCATTTCACTCCTTTTTACGTGCAGAATGTAATAAACAACCGTTTAACCGTCGAAACAAGCGGAACAGTTCGCAAATCTCGATGATTTCGTCGATTTTGATGAAAACTGACCGTCATTTCCTTCCCGTTTGAGATATTTCGACGTTTAAACGCTCCATTTACTCCATTTAACGTGCAGAATGTAATACATGCCAGTTTCAACGTCTAAACAACCGGAACAGCTCGCAAATCTCGATGATTTCGTCGATTTTTATGAAAACTGACCGTCATTTCCTTCCCGTTTGAGATATTTCGACGTTTAAAAGCTCACTTCACTCCTTTTTACTTGCAGAATGTAATAAACAACCGTTTCACCGTCGAAACAAGCGGAACAGCTCGCAAATCTCGATGATTTCGTCGATTTTGATGAAAACTGACCGTCATTTCCTTCCCGTTTGAGATATTTCGACGTTTAAAACGCTCCATTTACTCCATTTAACGTGCAGAATGCAATGCACAACCGTTTAACCGTCGAAACAAGCGGAACAGCGAGCAAATCTCGATGATTTCGTCGATTTTGATGAAAACTGACCGTCATTTCCTTCCCGTCTGAGATATTTCGACGTTTAAGCGCTCTTTTTACTCCATTTAACGCGCTGAATGCAATGCACAACCGTTTAACCGTCGAAACAAGCGGAACAGCTCGCAAATCTCGAAGATTTCGTCGATTTTGATGAAAACTGACCGTCATTTCCTTCCCGTTTGAGATATTTCGACGTTTAATCGCTCTTTTTACTCCATTTAACGTGCAGTATGTAATACACGCCAGTTTCAGCGTCGAAACAAGCGGAACAGCTCGCAAATCTCGATCATTTCGTCGATTTTGATGAAAACTGACCGTCATTTCGTTCCCGTTTGAGATATTTCGACGTTTCATCGCTCTTTTTACTCCATTTAACGTGCAGTATGTAATACACGCCAGATTCAGCGTCGAAACAAGTCCAACAGCTCGCAAATCGCTTTGATTTCGTCGATTTTGATGAAAATTGACCGTCATTTCCTTCCGTTTGAGATATTTCGAGGTTTAAACGCTCATTTCACTCCTTTTTACGTGCAGAATGTAATAAACAACCGCCTAACCGTCGAAACAAGCGGAACAGCTCGCAAATCTCGATGATTTCGTCGATTTTGACCAAAACTGACCGTCATTTCCTTCCCGCTTGAGCTATTTCGACGTTTAAGCGCTCTTTTTACTCCATTTAACGTGCAGAATGTAATACATGCCAGTTTCAACGTCTAAACACCGGAACAGCTAGCAAATCTCGATGATTTCGTCGATTTTTACCAAAACTAAGCGTTATTTCCTTCCCGTTTGAGATATTTCGACGTTTAAACGCTCATTTCACTCCTTTTACGAGCAGAATGTAATAATCAACCGTTTATCCGTCGAAACAAGCGGAACGGCTCGCAAATCTCGATGATTTCGTCGATTTTGATGAAAACTGACCGTCATTTCCTTCCCGTTTGAGATATTTCGACGTTTAAGCGCTCTATTTACTCCATTTAACGTGCAGAATGCAATGCACAACCGTTTAACCGTCGAAACAAGCGGAACAGCGAGCAAATCTCGATGATTTCGTCGATTTTGATGAAAACTGACCGTCATTTCCTTCCCGTTTGAGATATTTCGACGTTTAAACGCTCATTTCACTCCTTTTTACGTGCAGGATGTAATAAACAACCGTTTAACCGTCGAAACAAGCGGAACAGCTCGCAAATCTCGATGATTTCGTCGATTTTGATGAAAACTGACCGTCATTTCCCTCCCGTCTGAGATATTTCGACGTTTAAGCGCTCTTTTTACTCCATTTAACGCGCTGAATGCAATGCACAACCGTTTAACCGTCGAAACAAGCGGAACAGCTCGCAAATCTCGATCATTTCGTCGATTTTGATGAAAACTGACCGTCATTTCGTTCCCGTTTGAGATATTTCGACGTTTCATCGCTCTTTTTACTCCATTTAACGTGCAGTATGTAATACACGCCAGATTCAGCGTCGAAACAAGTCCAACAGCTCGCAAATCGCTTTGATTTCGTCGATTTTGATGAAAATTGACCGTCATTTCCTTCCCGTTTGAGATATTTCGACGTTTAAACGCTCATTTCACTCCTTTTTACGTGCAGAATGTAATAAACAACCGCCTAACCGTCGAAACAAGCGGAACAGCTCGCAAATCTCGATGATTTCGTCGATTTTGACCAGAACTGACCGTCATTTCCTTCCCGCTTGAGCTATTTCGACGTTTAAGCGCTCTTTTTACTCCATTTAACGTGCAGAATGTAATACATGCCAGTTTCAACGTCTAAACAACCGGAACAGCTAGCAAATCTCGATGATTTCGTCGATTTTTACCAAAACTAAGCGTTATTTCCTTCCCGTTTGAGATATTTCGACGTTTAAACGCTCATTTCACTCCTTTTTACGAGCAGAATGTAATAATCAACCGTTTATCCGTCGAAACAAGCGGAACGGCTCGCAAATCTCGATGATTTCGTCGATTTTGATGAAAACTGACCGTCATTTCCTTCCCGTTTGAGATATTTCGACGTTTAAGCGCTCTATTTACTCCATTTAACGTGCAGAATGCAATGCACAACCGTTTAACCGTCGAAACAAGCGGAACAGCGAGCAAATCTCGATGATTTCGTCGATTTTGATGAAAACTGACCGTCATTTCCTTCCCGTTTGAGATATTTCGACGTTTAATCGCTCATTTCACTCCTTTTTACGTGCAGGATGTAATAAACAACCGTTTAACCGTCGAAACAAGCGGAACAGCTCGCAAATCTCGATGATTTCGTCGATTTTGATGAAAACTGACCGTCATTTCCCTCCCGTCTGAGATATTTCGACGTTTAAGCGCTCTTTTTACTCCATTTAACGCGCTGAATGCAATGCACTACCGTTTAACCGTCGAAACAAGCGGAACAGCTCGCAAATCTCGATCATTTCGTCGATTTTGATGAAAACTGACCGTCATTTCCTTCCCGTTTGAGATATTTCGACGTTTAAGCGCTCTATTTACTCCATTTAACGTGCAGAATGCAATGCACAACCGTTTAACCGTCGAAACAAGCGGAACAGCGAGCAAATCTCGATGATTTCGTCGATTTTGATGAAAACTGACCGTCATTTCCTTCCCGTTTGAGATATTTCGACGTTTAAACGCTCATTTCACTCCTTTTTACGTGCAGGATGTAATAAACAACCGTTTAACCGTCGAAACAAGCGGAACAGCTCGCAAATCTCGATGATTTCGTCGATTTTGATGAAAACTGACCGTCATTTCCCTCCCGTCTGAGATATTTCGACGTTTAAGCGCTCTTTTTACTCCATTTAACGCGCTGAATGCAATGCACAACCGTTTAAACCGTCGAAACAAGCGGAACAGCTCGCAAATCTCGATCATTTCGTCGATTTTGATGAAAACTGACCGTCATTTCGTTCCCGTTTGAGATATTTCGACGTTTCATCGCTCTTTTTACTCCATTTAACGTGCAGTATGTAATACACGCCAGATTCAGCGTCGAAACAAGTCCAACAGCTCGCAAATCGCTTTGATTTCGTCGATTTTGATGAAAATTGACCGTCATTTCCTTCCCGTTTGAGATATTTCGACGTTTAAACGCTCATTTCACTCCTTTTTACGTGCAGAATGTAATAAACAACCGCCTAACCGTCGAAACAAGCGGAACAGCTCGCAAATCTCGATGATTTCGTCGATTTTGACCAAAACTGACCGTCATTTCCTTCCCGCTTGAGCTATTTCGACGTTTAAGCGCTCTTTTTACTCCATTTAACGTGCAGAATGTAATACATGCCAGTTTCAACGTCTAAACAACCGGAACAGCTAGCAAATCTCGTTGATTTCGTCGATTTTGATGAAAACTGACCGTCATTTCCTTCCCGTTTGAGATATTTCGACGTTTAAACGCTCATTTCACTCCTTTTTACGTGCAGAATGTAATAATCAACCGTTTATCCGTCGAAACAAGCGGAACGGCTCGCAAATCTCGATGATTTCGTCGATTTTGATGAAAACTGACCGTCATTTCCTTCCCGTTTGAGATATTTCGACGTTTAAGCGCTCTATTTACTCCATTTAACGTGCAGAATGCAATGCACAACCGTTTAACCATCGAAACAAGCGGAACAGCGAGCAAATCTCGATGATTTCGTCGATTTTGATGAAAACTGACCGTCATTTCCTTCCCGTTTGAGATATTTCGACGTTTAAACGCTCATTTCACTCCTTTTTACGTGCAGGATGTTATAAACAACCGTTTAACCGTCGAAACAAGCGGAACAGCTCGCAAATCTCGATGATTTCGTCGATTTTGATGAAAACTGACCGTCATTTCCCTCCCGTCTGAGATATTTCGACGTTTAAGCGCTCTTTTTACTCCATTTAACGCGCTGAATGCAATGCACAACCGTTTAACCGTCGAAACAAGCGGAACAGCTCGCAAATCTCGAAGATTTCGTCGATTTTGATGAAAACTGACCGTCATTTCCTTCCCGTTTGAGATATTTCGACGTTTAATCGCTCTTTTTACTCCATTTAACGTGCAGTATGTAATACACGCCAGTTTCAGCGTCGAAACAAGCGGAACAGCTCGCAAATCTCGATCATTTCGTCGATTTTGATGAAAACTGACCGTCATTTCGTTCCCGTTTGAGATATTTCGACGTTTCATCGCTCTTTTTACTCCATTTAACGTGCAGTATGTAATACACGCCAGATTCAGCGTCGAAACAAGTCCAACAGCTCGCAAATCGCTTTGATTTCGTCGATTTTGATGAAAATTGACCGTCATTTCCTTCCCGTTTGAGATATTTCGAGGTTTAAACGCTCATTTCACTCCATTTAACGTGCAGAATGTAATACACGCAAGTTTCAACGTCTAAACAAGCCCAACTTCTCGCAAATCGCTTTGATTTCGTCGATTTTGATAAAAACTGACCGTCATTTCCTTCCCGTTTGAGATATTTCGACGTTTAAGCGCTCTTTTTACTCCATTTAACGTGCAGAATGTAATACACGCCAGTTTCAGCGTCGAAACAAGCCCAACAGCTCGCAAATCGCTTTGATTTCGTCGATTTTGATGAAAACTGACCGTCATTTCCTTCCCGTTTGAGATATTTCGACGTTTAAACGCTCATTTCACTCCTTTTTACGTGCAGAATGTAATAAACAACCGTTTAACCGTCGAAACAAGCGGAACAGTTCGCAAATCTCGATGATTTCGTCGATTTTGATGAAAACTGACCGTCATTTCCTTCCCGTTTGAGATATTTCGACGTTTAAACGCTCCATTTACTCCATTTAACGTGCAGAATGTAATACATGCCAGTTTCAACGTCTAAACAACCGGAACAGCTCGCAAATCTCGATGATTTCGTCGATTTTTATGAAAACTGACCGTCATTTCCTTCCCGTTTGAGATATTTCGACGTTTAAAAGCTCACTTCACTCCTTTTTACTTGCAGAATGTAATAAACAACCGTTTCACCGTCGAAACAAGCGGAACAGCTCGCAAATCTCGATGATTTCGTCGATTTTGATGAAAACTGACCGTCATTTCCTTCCCGTTTGAGATATTTCGACGTTTAAACGCTCCATTTACTCCATTTAACGTGCAGAATGCAATGCACAACCGTTTAACCGTCGAAACAAGCGGAACAGCGAGCAAATCTCGATGATTTCGTCGATTTTGATGAAAACTGACCGTCATTTCCTTCCCGTTTGAGATATTTCGACGTTTAAACGCTCCATTTACTCCATTTAACGTGCAGAATGCAATGCACAACCGTTTAACCGTCGAAACAAGCGGAACAGCGAGCAAATCTCGTTGATTTCGTCGATTTTGATGAAAACTGACCGTCATTTCCTTCCCGTTTGAGATATTTCGACGTTTAAACGCTCATTTCACTCCTTTTTACGTGCAGAATGTAATAATCAACCGTTTATCCGTCGAAACAAGCGGAACGGCTCGCAAATCTCGATGATTTCGTCGATTTTGATGAAAACTGACCGTCATTTCCTTCCCGTCTGAGATATTTCGACGTTTAAGCGCTCTTTTTACTCCATTTAACGCGCTGAATGCAATGCACAACCGTTTAAACCGTCGAAACAAGCGGAACAGCTCGCAAATCTCGAAGATTTCGTCGATTTTGATGAAAACTGACCGTCATTTCCTTCCCGTTTGAGATATTTCGACGTTTAATCGCTCTTTTTACTCCATTTAACGTGCAGTATGTAATACACGCCAGTTTCAGCGTCGAAACAAGTCCAACAGCTCGCAAATCTCGATGATTTCGTCGATTTTGATGAAAACTGACCGTCATTTCCTTCCCGTTTGAGATATTTCGACGTTTAAACGCTCATTTCACTCCTTTTTACTTGCAGAATGTAATAAACAACCGTTTCACCGTCGAAACAAGCGGAACAGCTCGCAAATCTCGATGATTTCGTCGATTTTTATGAAAACTGACCGTCATTTCCTTCCCGTTTGAGATATTTCGACGTTTAAACGCTCATTTCACTCCTTTTTACTTGCAGAATGTAATAAACAACCGTTTCACCGTCGAAACAAGCGGAACAGCTCGCAAATCTCGATGTTTTCGTCCATTTTGATGAAAACTGGCCGTCATTTCTCTCCCGTTTGAGATATTTCGACGTTTAAAAGCTCATTTCACTCCTTTTTACGTGCAGAATGCAATGCACAACCGTTTAACCGTCGAAACAAGCGGAACAGCTCGCAAATCTCGATGATTTCGTCGATTTTGATGAAAACTGACCGTCATTTCCCTCCCGTCTGAGATATTTCGACGTTTAAGCGCTCTTTTTACTCCATTTAACGCGCAGAATGCAATGCACAACCGTTTAACCGTCGAAACAAGCGGAACAGCGAGCAAATCTCGATGATTTCGTCGATTTTGATGAAAACTGACCGTCATTTCCTTAACGTTTGAGATATTTCGACGTTTAAACGCTCATTTCACTCCTTTTTACGTGCAGAATGTAATAAACAACCGTTTAACCGTCGAAACAAGCGGAACAGCTCGCAAATCTCGATGATTTCGTCGATTTTGATGAAAACTGACCGTCATTTCCCTCCCGTCTGAGATATTTCGACGTTTAAGCGCTCTTTTTACTCCATTTAACGCGCTGAATGCAATGCACAGCCGTTTAACCGTCGAAACAAGCGGAACAGCTCGCAAATCTCGATGATTTCGTCGATTTTGATGAAAACTGACCGTCATTTCCTTCCCGTTTGAGATATTTCGACGTTTAAACGCTCATTTCACTCCTTTTTACGTGCAGAATGTAATAATCAACCGTTTAGCCGTCGAAACAAGCGGAACGGCTCGCAAATCTCGATGATTTCGTCGATTTTGATGAAAACTGACCGTCATTTCCTTCCCGTTTGAGATATTTCGACGTTTAAGCGCTCTATTTACTCCATTTAACGTGCAGAATGCAATGCACAACCGTTTAACCGTCGAAACAAGCGGAACAGCGAGCAAATCTCGATGATTTCGTCGATTTTGATGAAAACTGACCGTCATTTCCTTCCCGTTTGAGATATTTCGACGTTTAAACGCTCATTTCACTCCTTTTTACGTGCAGAATGTAATAAACAACCGTTTAACCGTCGAAATAAGCGGAACAGCTCGCAAATCTCGATGATTTCGTCGATTTTGATGAAAACTGACCGTCATTTCCTTCCCGTTTGAGATATTTCGACGTTTAAACGCTCATTTCACTCCTTTTTACGTGCAGAATGTAATAAACAACCGTTTAACCGTCGAAACAAGCGGAACAGCTCGCAAATCTCGATGATTTCGTCGATTTTGACCAAAACTGACCGTCATTTCCTTCCCGCTTGAGATATTTCGACGTTTAAGCGCTCTTTTTACTCCATTTAACGTGCAGAATGTAATACATGCCAGTTTCAACGTCTAAACAACCGGAACAGCTAGCAAATCTTGATGATTTCGTCGATTTTTACCAAAACTAAGCGTTATTTCCTTCCCGTTTGAGATATTTTAACGTCTAAGCGCTCCTTTTACTCCATTTAACGTGCAGAATGTAATGCATGCCTGTTTCAGCTTCGAAACAAGCGGAACAGCTCGCAAATCTCGACGATTTCGTCGATTTTGACCAAAACTGACCGTCATTTCCTTCCCGTTTGAGATATTTCGACGTTTAAGCGCTCTTTTTACTCCATTTAACGTGCAGAATGTAATACACGCAAGTTTCAACGTCTAAACAAGCCCAACTTCTCGCAAATCGCTTTGATTTCGTCGATTTTGATAAAAACTGACCGTCATTTCCTTCCCGTTTGAGATATTTCGTCGTTTAAGCGCTCTTTTTACTCCATTTAACGTGCAGAATGTAATACACGCCAGTTTCAGCGTCGAAACAAGCCCAACAGCTCGCAAATCGCTTTGATTTCGTCGATTTTGATGAAAACTGACCGTCATTTCCTTCCCGTTTGAGATATTTCGACGTTTAAACGCTCATTTCACTCCTTTTTACGTGCAGAATGTAATAAACAACCGTTTAACCGTCGAAACAAGCGGAACAGTTCGCAAATCTCGATGATTTCGTCGATTTTGATGAAAACTGACCGTCATTTCCTTCCCGTTTGAGATATTTCGACGTTTAAACGCTCCATTTACTCCATTTAACGTGCAGAATGTAATACATGCCAGTTTCAACGTCTAAACAACCGGAACAGCTCGCAAATCTCGATGATTTCGTCGATTTTTATGAAAACTGACCGTCATTTCCTTCCCGTTTGAGATATTTCGACGTTTAAAAGCTCACTTCACTCCTTTTTACTTGCAGAATGTAATAAACAACCGTTTCACCGTCGAAACAAGCGAACAGCTCGCAAATCTCGATGATTTCGTCGATTTTGATGAAAACTGACCGTCATTTCCTTCCCGTTTGAGATATTTCGACGTTTAAGCGCTCTATTTACTCCATTTAACGTGCAGAATGTAATAAACAACCGTTTAACCGTCGAAACAAGCGGAACAGCTCGCAAATCTCGATGATTTCGTCGATTTTGACCAAAACTGACCGTCATTTCCTTCCCGCTTGAGATATTTCGACGTTTAAGCGCTCTTTTTACTCCATTTAACGTGCAGAATGTAATACATGCCAGTTTCAACGTCTAAACAACCGGAACAGCTAGCAAATCTTGATGATTTCGTCGATTTTTACCAAAACTAAGCGTTATTTCCTTCCCGTTTGAGATATTTTTAACGTCTAAG
>NW_027185093.1:0-33643 GCF_040668555.2 Bombus flavifrons
TAACGTTATACGTTATATGGTGATACTATATAACGTTATAACGTAATACTATATAACGTTATACGTTATAACTTAATACTATATAACGTTATACGTTATAACGTAATACTATATAACGTTATACGTTATAACGTAATACTATATAACGTTATACGTTATATGCTGATACTATATAACGTTATAACGTAATACTATATAACGTTATACGTTATAACGTAATACTATATAACGTTATACGGTATAACGTAATACTATATAACGTTATACGTCATAACGTAATACTATATAACGTTATACGTTATAACGTAATACTATATAACGTTATACGTTATAACGTAATACTATATATCGTTATACGTTATAACGTAATACTATATAACGTTATACGTTATAACGTAATACTATATAACGTTATACGTTATAACGTAATACTATATATCGTTATACGTTATAACGTAATACTATATAACGTTATACGTTATAACGTAATACTATATAACGTTATACGTTATAACGTAATACTATATAACGTTATACGTTATAACGTAATACTATATAACGTTATACGTTATAACGTAATACTATATAACGTTATACGTTATAACGTAATATGATATAACGTTATACGTTATAACGTAATACTATATAACGTTATACGTTATAACATAATACTATATAACGTTATACGTTATAACGTAATACTATATATCGTTATACGTTATAACGTAATACTACATAACGTTATACGTTATAACGTAATACTATATAACGTTATACGTTACATGGTGATACTATATAACGTTATACGTTATAACGTAATACTATATAACGTTATACGTTATAACGTAATACTATATAACGTTATACGTTATAACGTAATACTATATAATGTTATACGTTATAACGTAATACTATATATCGTTATACGTTATAACGTAATACTATATAACGTTATACGTTATAACGTAATACTATATAACGTTATACGTTACATGGTGATACTATATAACGTTATACGTTATAACGTAATACTATATAACGTTATACGTTATAACGTAATACTATATAACGTTATACGTTATAACGTAATACTATATAACGTTATACGTTATAACGTAATACTATATAACGTTATACGTTATAACGTAATACTATATAATGTTATACGTTATAACGTAATGCTATATAACGTTATACGTTATAACGTAATACTATATAATGTTATACGTTATAACGTAATACTATATAATGTTATACGTTATAACGTAATACTATATAACGTTATACGTTATAACGTAATACTATATAACGTTATACGTTATAACGTAATACTATATAACGTTATACGTTATAACGTAATACTATATAATGTTATACGTTATAACGTAATACTATATAACGTTATACGTTATAACGTAATACTATATAACGTTATACGTTATAACGTAATACTACATAACGTTATACGTTATAACGTAATACTATATAACGTTATACGTTATAACGTAATACTATATAATGTTATACGTTATAACGTTATACGTTATAACGAAATACTATATAACGTTATACGTTATAACGTAATACTATATAACGTTATACGTTATAACGTAATACTATATAATGTTATACGTTATAACGTAATACTATATAATGTTATACGTTATAACGTAATACTATATAATGTTATACGTTATAACGTAATACTATATAACGTTATACGTTATAACGTTATACGTTATAACGTAATACTATATAACGTTATACGTTATAACGTAATACTATATAACGTTATACGTTATATGGTGAAACTATATAACGTTATACGTTATATGGTGAAACTATATAACGTTATACGTTATATGGTGAAACTATATAACGTTATAACGTAATACTATATAACGCTATACGTTATATGGTAATACCATATAACGTTATACGTCATAACGTAATACTATATAACGTTATACGTTATAACGTAATACTATATAACGTTATACGTTATAAGGTAATACTATATAACGATATACGTTATATGGTAATACTATATAACGTTATACGTTAATAACGTAATACTATATAACGTTATACGTTATAACGTAATACTATATAACGTTATACGTTATAACGTAATACTATATAACGTTATACGTTATATGGTGATACTATATAACGTTATAACGTAATACTATATAACGTTATACGTTATAACTTAATACTATATAACGTTATACGTTATAACGTAATACTATATAACGTTATACGTTATAACGTAATACTACATAACGTTATACGTTATAACGTAATACTATATAACGTTATACGTTATAACGTAATACTATATAATGTTATACGTTATAACGTAATACTATATATCGTTATACGTTATAACGTAATACTATATAACGTTATACGTTATAACGTAATACTATATAACGTTATACGTTACATGGTGATACTATATAACGTTATACGTTATAACGTAATACTATATAACGTTATACGTTATAACGTAATACTATATAACGTTATACGTTATAACGTAATACTATATATCGTTATACGTTATAACGTAATACTATATAACGTTATACGTTATAACGTAATACTATATAACGTTATACGTTATAACGTAATACTATATAACGTTATACGTTATAACATAATACTATATAATGTTATACGTTATAACGTAATACTATATAACGTTATACGTTATAACGTAATACTATATATCGTTATACGTTATAACGTAATACTACATAACGTTATACGTTATAACGTAATACTATATAATATTATACGTTACATGGTGATACTATATAACGTTATACGTTATAACGTAATACTATATAACGTTATACGTTATAACGTAATACTATATAACGTTATACGTTATAGCGCAATACTATATAACGTTAAACGTTATAACGTAATACTATATATCGTTATACGTTATAACGTAATACTATATAACGTTATACGATATAACGTAATACTATATAACGTTATACGTTATATGGTGAAACTATATAACGTTATATCGTAATACTATATAACGCTGTACGTTATATGGTAATACCATATAACGTTATACGTCATAACGTAATACTATATAACGTTATACGTTATAACGTAATACTATATAACGTTATACGTTATAAGGTAATACTATATAACGATATACGTTATATGGTAATACTATATAACGTTATACGTTATAACGTAATACTATATAACGTTATACGTTATAACGTAATACTATATAACGTTATACGTTATAACGTAATACTATATAACGTTATACGTTATATGGTGATACTATATAACGTTATAACGTAATACTATATAACGTTATACGTTATAACTTAATACTATATAACGTTATACGTTATAACGTAATACTATATAACGTTATACGTTATAACGTAATACTATATAACGTTATACGTTATAACGTAATACTATATAACGTTATACGTTATAACGTAATATGATATAACGTTATACGTTATAACGTAATACTATACAACGTTATACGTTATAACGTAATACTATATAACGTTATACGTTATAACGTAATACTATATAACGTTATACGTTATAACGTAATACTATATAACGTTATACGTTATAACGTAATACTATATAACGTTATACGTTATAACGTAATACTATATAACGTTATACGTTATAACGTAATACTATATAACGTTATACGTTATAACGTAATACTATATAACGTTATACGTTATAACGTAATACTATATATCGTTATACGTTATAACGTAATACTACATAACGTTATACGTTATAACGTAATACTATATAACGTTATACGTTACATGGTGATACTATATAACGTTATACGTTATAACGTAATACTATATAACGTTATACGTTATAACGTAATACTATATAACGTTATACGTTATAACGTAATACTATATAACGTTATACGTTATAACGTAATACTATATAACGTTATACGTTATAACGTAATACTATATAACGTTATACGTTATAACGTAATATGATATAACGTTATACGTTATAACGTAATACTATATAACGTTATACGTTATAACGTAATACTATATAACGTTATACGTTATAACGTAATACTATATAACGTTATACGTTATAACGTAATACTATATAACGCTATACGTTATATGGTAATACCATATAACGTTATACGTCATAACGTAATACTATATAACGTTATACGTTATAACGTAATACTATATAACGTTATACGTTATAAGGTAATACTATATAACGATATACGTTATATGGTAATACTATATAACGTTATACGTTATAACGTAATACTATATAACGTTATACGTTATAACGTAATACTATATAACGTTATACGTTATAACGTAATACTATATAACGTTATACGTTATATGGTGACACTATATAACGTTATAACGTAATACTATATAACGTTATACGTTATAACTTCATACTATATAACGTTATACGTTATAACGTAATACTATATAACGTTATACGTTATAACGTAATACTATATAACGTTATACGTTATATGCTGATACTATATAACGTTATAACGTAATACTATATAACGTTATACGTTATAACGTAATACTATATAACGTTATACGGTATAACGTAATACTATATAACGTTATACGTCATAACGTAATACTATATAACGTTATACGTTATAACGTAATACTATATAACGTTATACGTTATAACGTAATACTATATATCGTTATACGTTATAACGTAATACTATATAACGTTATACGTTATAACGTAATACTATATAACGTTATACGTTATAACGTAATACTATATATCGTTATACGTTATAACGTAATACTATATAACGTTATACGTTATAACGTAATACTATATAACGTTATACGTTATAACGTAATACTATATAACGTTATACGTTATAACGTAATACTATATAACGTTATACGTTATAACGTAATACTATATAACGTTATACGTTATAACGTAATATGATATAACGTTATACGTTATAACGTAATACTATATAACGTTATACGTTATAACGTAATACTATATAACGTTATACGTTATAACGTAATACTATATAACGTTATACGTTATAACGTAATACTATATAACGTTATACGTTATAACGTAATACTATATAACGTTATACGTTATAACGTAATACTATATAACGTTATACGTTATAACGTAATACTATATAACGTTATACGTTATAACGTAATACTATATAACGTTATACGTTATAACGTAATACTATATATCGTTATACGTTATAACGTAATACTACATAACGTTATACGTTATAACGTAATACTATATAACGTTATACGTTACATGGTGATACTATATAACGTTATACGTTATAACGTAATACTATATAACGTTATACGTTATAACGTAATACTATATAACGTTATACGTTATAACGTAATACTATATAATGTTATACGTTATAACGTAATACTATATATCGTTATACGTTATAACGTAATACTATATAACGTTATACGTTATAACGTAATACTATATAACGTTATACGTTACATGGTGATACTATATAACGTTATACGTTATAACGTAATACTATATAACGTTATACGTTATAACGTAATACTATATAACGTTATACGTTATAACGTAATACTATATAACGTTATACGTTATAACGTAATACTATATATCGTTATACGTTATAACGTAATACTATATAACGTTATACGTTATAACGTAATACTATATAACGTTATACGTTATAACGTAATACTATATAACGTTATACGTTATAACGTAATACTATATAACGTTATACGTTATAAGGTAATACTATATAACGATATACGTTATATGGTAATACTATATAACGTTATACGTTATAACGTAATACTATATAACGTTATACGTTATAACGTAATACTATATAACGTTATACGTTATAACGTAATACTATATAACGTTATACGTTATATGGTGATACTATATAACGTTATAACGTAATACTATATAACCTTATACGTTATAACTTAATACTATATAACGTTATACGTTATAACGTAATACTATATAACGTTATACGTTATAACGTAATACTATATAACGTTATACGTTATAACGTAATACTATATAACGTTATACGTTATAAGGTAATACTATATAACGATATACGTTATATGGTAATACCATATAACGTTATACGTCATAACGTAATACTATATAACGTTATACGTTATAACGTAATACTATATAACGTTATACGTTATAACGTAATACTATATAACGTTATACGTTATAAGGTAATACTATATAACGATATACGTTATATGGTAATACTATATAACGTTATACGTTATAACGTAATACTATATAACGTTATACGTTATAACGTAATACTATATAACGTTATACGTTATAACGTAATACTATATAACGTTATACGTTATATGGTGATACTATATAACGTTATAACGTAATACTATATAACCTTATACGTTATAACTTAATACTATATAACGTTATACGTTATAACGTAATACTATATAACGTTATACGTTATAACGTAATACTATATAACGTTATACGTTACATGGTGATACTATATAACGTTATACGTTATAACGTAATACTATATAACGTTATACGTTATAACGTAATACTATATAACGTTATACGTTATAACGTAATACTATATAACGTTATACGTTATAACGTAAAACTATATATCGTTATACGTTATAACGTAATACTATATAACGTTATACGTTATAACGTAATACTATATAACGTTATACGTTATAACGTAATACTATATAACGTTATACGTTATAACGTAATACTATATAACGTTATACGTTATAACGTAATACTATATAACGTTATACGTTATAACGTAATACTATATAACGTTATACGTTATAACGTAATACTATATAACGTTATACGTTATAACGTAATACTATATAACGTTATACGTTATAACGTAATACTATATAACGTTATACGTTATAACGTAATACTATATAACGTTATACGTTATAACGTAATACTATATAACGTTATACGTTATAACGAAATACTATATAACGTTATACGTTATAACGTAATAATATATAACGTTATACGTTATAACGTAATACTATATAACGTTATACGTTATAACGTAATACTATATAACGTTATACGTTATAAGGTAATACTATATAACGATATACGTTATATGGTAATACTATATAACGTTATACGTTATAACGTAATACTATATAACGTTATACGTTATAACGTAATACTATATAACGTTATACGTTATAACGTAATACTATATAACGTTATACGTTATATGGTGATACTATATAACGTTATAACGTAATACTATATAACCTTATACGTTATAACTTAATACTATATAACGTTATACGTTATAACGTAATACTATATAACGTTATACGTTATAACGTAATACTATATAACGTTATACGTTATATGGTGATACTATATAACGTTATAACGTAATACTATATAACGTTATACGTTATAACGTAATACTATATAACGTTATACGGTATAACGTAATACTATATAACGTTATACGTCATAACGTAATACTATATAACGTTATACGTTATAACGTAATACTATATATCGTTATACGTTATAACGTAATACTATATAACGTTATACGTTATAACGTAACACTATATAACGTTATACGTTATAACGTAATACTATATAACGTTATACGTTATAACGTAATACTATATAACGTTATACGTTATAAGGTAATACTATATAACGATATACGTTATATGGTAATACTATATAACGTTATACGTTATAACGTAATACTATATAACGTTATACGTTATAACGTAATACTATATAACGTTATACGTTATAACGTAATACTATATAACGTTATACGTTATAAGGTAATACTATATAACGATATACGTTATATGGTAATACCATATAACGTTATACGTCATAACGTAATACTATATAACGTTATACGTTATAACGTAATACTATATAACGTTATACGTTATAAGGTAATACTATATAACGATATACGTTATATGGTAATACTATATAACGTTATACGTTATAACGTAATACTATATAACGTTATACGTTATAACGTAATACTATATAACGTTATACGTTATAACGTAATACTATATAACGTTATACGTTATAACGTAATACTATATAACGTTATACGTTATAACGTAATACTATATAACGTTATACGTTATAACGTAATACTATATATCGTTATACGTTATAACGTAATACTACATAACGTTATACGTTATAACGTAATACTATATAACGTTATACGTTACATGGTGATACTATATAACGTTATACGTTATAACGTAATACTATATAACGTTATACGTTATAACGTAATACTATATAACGTTATACGTTATAACGTAATACTATATAACGTTATACGTTATAACGTAATACTATATAACGTTATACGTTATAAGGTAATACTATATAACGATATACGTTATATGGTAATACCATATAACGTTATACGTCATAACGTAATACTATATAACGTTATACGTTATAACGTAATACTATATAACGTTATACGTTATAAGGTAATACTATATAACGATATACGTTATATGGTAATACTATATAACGTTATACGTTATAACGTAATACTATATAACGTTATACGTTATAACGTAATACTATATAACGTTATACGTTATAACGTAATACTATATAACGTTATACGTTATAACGTAATACTATATAACGTTATACGTTATAACGTAATACTATATAACGTTATACGTTATAACGTAATACTATATAACGTTATACGTTATAACGTAATACTATATAACGTTATACGTTATAACGTAATACTATATAACGTTATACGTTATAACGTAATACTATATAACGTTATACGTTATAACGTAATACTATATAACGTTATACGTTATATGGTGACACTATATAACGTTATAACGTAATACTATATAACGTTATACGTTATAACTTCATACTATATAACATTATACGTTATAACGTAATACTATATAACGTTATACGTTATAACGTAATACTATATAACGTTATACGTTATAACGTAATACTATATAACGTTATACGTTATAACGTAATATGATATAACGTTATACGTTATAACGTAATACTATATAACGTTATACGTTATAACGTAATACTATATAACGTTATACGTTATAACGTAATACTATATAACGTTATACGTTATAACGTAATACTATATAACGTTATACGTTATAACGTAATACTATATAACGTTATACGTTATAACGTAATACTATATAACGTTATACGTTATAACGTAATACTATATAACGTTATACGTTATAACGTAATACTATATAACGTTATACGTTATAACGTAATACTATATATCGTTATACGTTATAACGTAATACTACATAACGTTATACGTTATAACGTAATACTATATAACGTTATACGTTACATGGTGATACTATATAACGTTATACGTTATAACGTAATACTATATAACGTTATACGTTATAACGTAATACTATATAACGTTATACGTTATAACGTAATACTATATAATGTTATACGTTATAACGTAATACTATATATCGTTATACGTTATAACGTAATACTATATAACGTTATACGTTATAACGTAATACTATATAACGTTATACGTTACATGGTGATACTATATAACGTTATACGTTATAACGTAATACTATATAACGTTATACGTTATAACGTAATACTATATAACGTTATACGTTATAACGTAATACTATATAACGTTATACGTTATAACGTAATACTATATATCGTTATACGTTATAACGTAATACTATATAACGTTATACGTTATAACGTAATACTATATAACGTTATACGTTATAACGTAATACTATATAACGTTATACGTTATAACGTAATACTATATATCGTTATACGTTATAACGTAATACTATATAACGTTATACGTTATAACGTAATACTATATAACGTTATACGTTATAACGTAATACTATATAACGTTATACGTTATAACGTAATACTATATAACGTTATACGTTATAAGGTAATACTATATAACGATATACGTTATATGGTAATACTATATAACGTTATACGTTATAACGTAATACTATATAACGTTATACGTTATAACGTAATACTATATAACGTTATACGTTATAACGTAATACTATATAACGTTATACGTTATATGGTGATACTATATAACGTTATAACGTAATACTATATAACCTTATACGTTATAACTTAATACTATATAACGTTATACGTTATAACGTAATACTATATAACGTTATACGTTATAACGTAATACTATATAACGTTATACGTTATATGGTGATACTATATAACGTTATAACGTTATACTATATAACGTTATACGTTATAACGTAATACTATATAACGTTATACGGTATAACGTAATACTATATAACGTTATACGTCATAACGTAATACTATATAACGTTATACGTTATAACGTAATACTATATATCGTTATACGTTATAACGTAATACTATATAACGTTATACGTTATAACGTAACACTATATAACGTTATACGTTATAACGTAATACTATATAACGTTATACGTTATAACGTAATACTATATAACGTTATACGTTATAAGGTAATACTATATAACGATATACGTTATATGGTAATACTATATAACGTTATACGTTATAACGTAATACTATATAACGTTATACGTTATAACGTAATACTATATAACGTTATACGTTATAACGTAATACTATATAACGTTATACGTTATAAGGTAATACTATATAACGATATACGTTATATGGTAATACCATATAACGTTATACGTCATAACGTAATACTATATAACGTTATACGTTATAACGTAATACTATATAACGTTATACGTTATAAGGTAATACTATATAACGATATACGTTATATGGTAATACTATATAACGTTATACGTTATAACGTAATACTATATAACGTTATACGTTATAACGTAATACTATATAACGTTATACGTTATAACGTAATACTATATAACGTTATACGTTATAACGTAATACTATATAACGTTATACGTTATAACGTAATACTATATAACGTTATACGTTATAAAGTAATACTATATATCGTTATACGTTATAACGTAATACTACATAACGTTATACGTTATAACGTAATACTATATAACGTTATACGTTACATGGTGATACTATATAACGTTATACGTTATAACGTAATACTATATAACGTTATACGTTATAACGTAATACTATATAACGTTATACGTTATAACGTAATACTATATAATGTTATACGTTATAACGGAATACTATATATCGTTATACGTTATAACGTAATACTATATAACGTTATACGTTATAACGTAATACTATATAACGTTATACGTTACATGGTGATACTATATAACGTTATACGTTATAACGTAATACTATATAACGTTATACGTTATAACGTAATACTATATAACGTTATACGTTATAACGTAATACTATATAACGTTATACGTTATAACGTAAAACTATATATCGTTATACGTTATAACGTAATACTATATAACGTTATACGTTATAACGTAATACTATATAACGTTATACGTTATAACGTAATACTATATAACGTTATACGTTATAACGTAATACTATATAACGTTATACGTTATAACGTAATACTATATAACGTTATACGTTATAACGTAATACTATATAACGTTATACGTTATAACGTAATACTATATAACGTTATACGTTATAACGTAATACTATATAACGTTATACGTTATAACGTAATACTATATAACGTTATACGTTATAACGTAATACTATATAACGTTATACGTTATAACGAAATACTATATAACGTTATACGTTATAACGTAATAATATATAACGTTATACGTTATAACGTAATACTATATAACGTTATACGTTATAACGTAATACTATATAACGTTATACGTTATAACGTAATACTATATAACGTTATACGTTATAACGTAATACTATATAACGTTATACGTTATAACGTAATACTATATAATGTTATACGTTATAACGTAATACTATATAACGTTATACGTTATAACGTAATACTATATATCGTTATACGTTATAACGTAATACTACATAACGTTATACGTTATAACGTAATACTATATAACGTTATACGTTACATGGTGATACTATATAACGTTATACGTTATAACGTAATACTATATAACGTTATACGTTATAACGTAATACTATATAACGTTATACGTTATAACGTAATACTATATATCGTTATACTTTATAACGTAATACTATATAACGTTATACGTTATAACGTAATACTATATAACGTTATACGTTATATGGTGAAACTATATAACGTTATACGTTATATGGTGAAACTATATAACGTTATATCGTAATACTATATAACGCTATACGTTATATGGTAATACCATATAACGTTATACGTCATAACGTAATACTATATAACGTTATACGTTATAACGTAATACTATATAACGTTATACGTTATAAGGTAATACTATATAACGATATACGTTATATGGTAATACTATATAACGTTATACGTTATAACGTAATACTATATAACGTTATACGTTATAACGTAATACTATATAACGTTATACGTTATAACGTAATACTATATAACGTTATACGTTATATGGTGATACTATATAACGTTATAACGTAATACTATATAACGTTATACGTTATAACTTAATACTATATAACGTTATACGTTATAACGTAATACTATATAACGTTATACGTTATAACGTAATACTATATAACGTTATACGTTATAACGTAATACTATATAACGTTATACGTTATATGCTGATACTATATAACGTTATAACGTAATACTATATAACGTTATACGTTATAACGTAATACTATATAACGTTATACGGTATAACGTAATACTATATAACGTTATACGTCATAACGTAATACTATATAACGTTATACGTTACATGGTGATACTATATAACGTTATACGTTATAACGTAATACTATATAACGTTATACGTTATAACGTAATACTATATAACGTTATACGTTATAACGTAATACTATATAACGTTATACGTTATAACGTAATACTATATATCGTTATACGTTATAACGTAATACTATATAACGTTATACGTTATAACGTAATACTATATAACGTTATACGTTATATGGTGAAACTATATAACGTTATACGTTATATGGTGAAACTATATAACGTTATATCGTAATACTATATAACGCTATACGTTATATGGTAATACCATATAACGTTATACGTCATAACGTAATACTATATAACGTTATACGTTATAACGTAATACTATATAACGTTATACGTTATAAGGTAATACTATATAACGATATACGTTATATGGTAATACTATATAACGTTATACGTTATAACGTAATACTATATAACGTTATACGTTATAACGTAATACTATATAACGTTATACGTTATAACGTAATACTATATAACGTTATACGTTATATGGTGATACTATATAACGTTATAACGTAATACTATATAACGTTATACGTTATAACGTAATACTATATAACGTTATACGTTATATGGTGAAACTATATAACGTTATACGTTATATGGTGAAACTATATAACGTTATATCGTAATACTATATAACGCTATACGTTATATGGTAATACCATATAACGTTATACGTCATAACGTAATACTATATAACGTTATACGTTATAACGTAATACTATATAACGTTATACGTTATAAGGTAATACTATATAACGATATACGTTATATGGTAATACTATATAACGTTATACGTTATAACGTAATACTATATAACGTTATACGTTATAACGTAATACTATATAACGTTATACGTTATATGGTGATACTATATAACGTTATAACGTAATACTATATAACGTTATACGTTATAACTTAATACTATATAACGTTATACGTTATAACGTAAAACTATATAACGTTATACGTTATAACGTAATACTATATAACGTTATACGTTATATGCTGATACTATATAACGTTATAACGTAATACTATATAACGTTATACGTTATAACGTAATACTATATAACGTTATACGGTATAACGTAATACTATATAACGATATACGTTATATGGTAATACTATATAACGTTATACGTTATAACGTAATACTATATAACGTTATACGTTATAACGTAATACTATATAACGTTATACGTTATAACGTAATACTATATAACGTTATACGTTATAACGTAATACTATATAACGTTATACGTTATATGGTGATACTATATAACGTTATAACGTAATACTATATAACGTTATACGTTATAACTTAATACTATATAACGTTATACGTTATAACGTAATACTATATAACGTTATACGTTATAACGTAATACTATATAACGTTATACGTTATATGCTGATACTATATAACGTTATAACGTAATACTATATAACGTTTTACGTTATAACGTAATACTATATAACGTTATACGGTATAACGTAATACTATATAACGTTATACGTCATAACGTAATACTATATAACGTTATACGTTATAACGTAATACTATATAACGTTATACGTTATAACGTAATACTATATATCGTTATACGTTATAACGTAATACTATATAACGTTATACGTTATAACGTAATACTATATAACGTTATACGTTATAACGTAATACTATATATCGTTATACGTTATAACGTAATACTATATAACGTTATACGTTATAACGTAATACTATATAACGTTATACGTTATAACGTAATACTATATAACGTTATACGTTATAACGTAATACTATATAACGTTATACGTTATAACGTAATACTATATAACGTTATACGTTATAACGTAATACTATATAACGTTATACGTTATAACGTAATACTATATAACGTTATACGTTATAAGGTAATACTATATAACGATATACGTTATATGGTAATACTATATAACGTTATACGTTATAACGTAATACTATATAACGTTATACGTTATAACGTAATACTATATAACGTTATACGTTATAACGTAATACTATATAACGTTATACGTTATATGGTGATACTATATAACGTTATAACGTAATACTATATAACGTTATACGTTATAACTTAATACTATATAACGTTATACGTTATAACGTAATACTATATAACGTTATACGTCATAACGTAATACTATATAACGTTATACGTTACATGGTGATACTATATAACGTTATACGTTATAACGTAATACTATATAACGTTATACGTTATAACGTAATACTATATAACGTTATACGTTATAACGTAATACTATATAACGTTATACGTTATAACGTAATACTATATATCGTTATACGTTATAACGTAATACTATATAACGTTATACGTTATAACGTAATACTATATAACGTTATACGTTATAACGTAATACTATATAACGTTATACGTTATATGGTGATACTATATAACGTTATAACGTAATACTATATAACGTTATACGTTATAACTTAATACTATATAACGTTATACGTTATAACGTAATACTATATAACGTTATACGTTATAACGTAATACTATATAACGTTATACGTTATAACGTAATACTATATAACGTTATACGTTATAACGTAATACTATATAACGTTATACGTTATAACGTAATACTATATAACGTTATACGTTATAACGTAATACTATATATCGTTATACGTTATAACGTAATACTACATAACGTTATACGTTATAACGTAATACTATATAACGTTATACGTTACATGGTGATACTATATAACGTTATACGTTATAACGTAATACTATATAACGTTATACGTTATAACGTAATACTATATAACGTTATACGTTATAACGTAATACTATATAATGTTATACGTTATAACGTAATACTATATATCGTTATACGTTATAACGTAATACTATATAACGTTATACGTTATAACGTAATACTATATAACGTTATACGTTACATGGTGATACTATATAACGTTATACGTTATAACGTAATACTATATAACGTTATACGTTATAACGTAATACTATATAACGTTATACGTTATAACGTAATACTATATAACGTTATACGTTATAACGTAATACTATATAACGTTATACGTTATAACGTAATACTATATAACGTTATACGTTATAACGTAATACTATATAACGTTATACGTTATAACGTAATATGATATAACGTAATACGTTATAACGTAATACTATATAACGTTATACGTTATAACGTAATACTATATAACGTTATACGTTATAACGTAATACTATATAACGTTATACGTTATAACGTAATAATATATACGTTATACGTTATAACGTAATACTATATAATGTTATACGTTATAACGTAATACTATATAACGTTATACGTTATAACGTTATACGTTATAACGAAATACTATATAACGTTATACGTTATAACGTAATAATATATAACGTTATACGTTATAACGTAATACTATATAACGTTATACGTTATAACGTAATACTATATAACGTTATACGTTATAACGTAATACTATATAACGTTATACGTTATAACGTAATACTATGATAACGTTATACGTTATAACGTAATAATATATAACGTTATACGTTATAACGTAATACTATATAATGTTATACGTTATAACGTAATACTATATATCGTTATACGTTATAACGTAATACTACATAACGTTATACGTTATAACGTAATACTATATAACGTTATACGTTACATGGTGATACTATATAACGTTATACGTTATAACGTAATACTATATAACGTTATACGTTATAACGTAATACTATATAACGTTTATACGTTATAACGTAATACTATATAATGTTATACGTTATAACGTAATACTATATAACGTTATACGTTATAACGTAATACTATATAACGTTATACGTTACATGGTGATACTATATAACGTTATACGTTATAACGTAATACTATATAACCTTATACGTTATAACGTAATACTATATAACGTTATACGTTATAACGTAATACTATATAACGTTATACGTTATAACGTAATACTATATAACGTTATACGTTATAACGTAATACTATATAACGTATACGTTATAACGTAATACTATATAACGTTATACGTTATAACGTAATATGATATAACGTTATACGTTATAACGTAATACTATTTAACGTTATACGTTATAACGTAATACTATATAACGTTATACGTTATAACGTAATACTATATAACGTTATACGTTATAACCGTAATAATATATAACGTTATACGTTATAACGTAATACTATATAATGTTATACGTTTAACGTAATACTATATAACGTTATACGTTATAACGTTATACGTTATAACGAAATACTATATAACGTTATACGTTATAACGTAATAATATATAACGTTATACGTATAACGTAATACTATATAACGTTATACGTTATAACGTAATACTATATAACGTTATACGTTATACGTAATACTATATAACGTTATACGTTATAACGTAATACTATATAACGTTATACGTTATAACGTAATAATATATAACGTTATACGTTATAACGTAATACTATATAATGTTATACGTTATAACGTAATACTATATAACGTTATACGTTATAGACGTTATACGTTATAACGAAATACTATATAACGTTATACGTTATAACGTAATACTATATAACGTTATACGTTATAACGTAATACTATATAACGTTATACGTTATAACGTAATACTATATAACGTTATACGTTATAACGTAATACTATATAACGTTATACGTTATAACGTAATACTATAACGTTATACGTTATAACGTAATACTATATAACGTTATACGTTATAACGTAATACTATATAACGTTATACGTTATAACGTAATACTATATAACGTTATACGTTATAACGTAATAATATATAACGTTATACGTTATAACGTAATACTATATAACGTTATACGTTATAAGGTAATACTATATAACGATATACGTTATATGGTAATACCATATAACGTTATACGTCATAACGTAATACTATATAACGTTATACGTTATAACGTAATACTATATAACGTTATACGTTTATAAGGTAATACTATATAACGATATACGTTATATGGTAATACTATATAACGTTATACGTTATAACGTAATACTATATAACGTTATACGTTATAACGTAATACTATATAACGTTATACGTTATAACGTAATACTAGATAACGTTATACGTTATAACGTAATACTATATAACGTTATACGTTATAACGTAATACTATATAACGTTATACGTTATAACGTAATACTATATATCGTTATACGTTATAACGTAATACTACATAACGTTATACGTTATAACGTAATAGTATATAACGTTATACGTTACATGGTGATACTATATAACGTTATACGTTATAACGTAATACTATATAACGTTATACGTTATAACGTAATACTATATAACGTTATACGTTTATAACGTAATACTATATAATGTTATACGTTATAACGGAATACTATATATCGTTATACGTTATAACGTAATACTATATAACGTTATACGTTATAACGTAATACTATATAACGTTATACGTTATAACGTAATACTATATAACGTTATACGTTATAACGTAATACTATATAACGTTATACGTTATAACGTAATACTATATAACGTTATACGTTATAACGTAATACTATATAACGTTATACGTTATAACGTAATACTATATAATGTTATACGTTATAACGTAATACTATATAACGTTATACGTTATAACGTAATACTATATAACGTTATACGTTACATGGTGATACTATATAACGTTATACGTTATAACGTAATACTATATAACCTTATACGTTATAACGTAATACTATATAACGTTATACGTATAACGTAATACTATATAACGTTATACGTTATAACGTAATACTATATAACGTTATACGTTATAACGTAATACTATATAACGTTATACGTTATAACGTAATACTATATAACGTTATACGTTATAACGTAATATGATATAACGTTATACGTTATAACGTAATACTATATAACGTTATCGTTATAACGTAATACTATATAACGTTATACGTTATAACGTAATACTATATAACGTTATACGTTATAACGTAATAATATATAACGTTATACGTTATAACGTAATACTATATAATGTTATACGTTATAACGTAATACTATATAACGTTATACGTTATAACGTTATACGTTATAACGAAATACTATATAACGTTATACGTTATAACGTAATAATATATAACGTTATACGTTATAACGTAATACTATATAACGTTATACGTTATAACGTAATACTATATAACGTTATACGTTATAACGTAATACTATATAACGTTATACGTTATAACGTAATACTATATAACGTTATACGTTATAACGTAATAATATATAACGTTATACGTTATAACGTAATACTATATAATGTTATACGTTATAACGTAATACTATATAACGTTATACGTTATAACGTTATACGTTATAACGAAATACTATATAACGTTATACGTTATAACGTAATACTATATAACGTTATACGTTATAACGTAATACTATATAACGTTATACGTTATAACGTAATACTATATAACGTTATACGTTATAACGTAATACTATATAACGTTATACGTTATAACGTAATACTATATAACGTTATACGTTATAACGTAATACTATATAACGTTATACGTTATAACGTAATACTATATAACGTTATACGTTATAACGTAATACTATATAACGTTATACGTTATAACGTAATAATATATAACGTTATACGTTATAACGTAATACTATATAACGTTATACGTTATAAGGTAATACTATATAACGATATACGTTATATGGTAATACCATATAACGTTATACGTCATAACGTAATACTATATAACGTTATACGTTATAACGTAATACTATATAACGTTATACGTTATAAGGTAATACTATATAACGATATACGTTATATGGTAATACTATATAACGTTATACGTTATAACGTAATACTATATAACGTTATACGTTATAACGTAATACTATATAACGTTATACGTTATAACGTAATACTATATAACGTTATACGTTATAACGTAATACTATATAACGTTATACGTTATAACGTAATACTATATAACGTTATACGTTATAACGTAATACTATATATCGTTATACGTTATAACGTAATACTACATAACGTTATACGTTATAACGTAATAGTATATAACGTTATACGTTACATGGTGATACTATATAACGTTATACGTTATAACGTAATACTATATAACGTTATACGTTATAACGTAATACTATATAACGTTATACGTTATAACGTAATACTATATAATGTTATACGTTATAACGGAATACTATATATCGTTATACGTTATAACGTAATACTATATAACGTTATACGTTATAACGTAATACTATATAACGTTATACGTTATAACGTAATACTATATAACGTTATACGTTATAACGTAATACTATATAACGTTATACGTTATAACGTAATACTATATAACGTTATACGTTATAACGTAATACTATATAACGTTATACGTTATAACGTAATACTATATAACGTTATACGTTATAACGTAATACTATATAACGTTATACGTTATAACGTAATACTATATAACGTTATACGTTATAACGTAATAATATATAACGTTATACGTTATAACGTAATACTATATAATGTTATACGTTATAACGTAATACTATATAACGTTATACGTTATAACGTTATACGTTATAACGAAATACTATATAACGTTATACGTTATAACGTAATAATATATAACGTTATACGTTATAACGTAATACTATATAACGTTATACGTTATAACGTAATACTATATAACGTTATACGTTATAACGTAATACTATATAACGTTATACGTTATAACGTAATACTATATAACGTTATACGTTATAACGTAATACTATATAACGTTATACGTTATAACGTAATACTATATAACGTTATACGTTATAACGTAATACTATATAACGTTATACGTTATAACGTAATACTATATAACGTTATACGTTATAACGTAATACTATATAACGTTATACGTTATAACGTAATAATATATAACGTTATACGTTATAACGTAATACTATATAACGTTATACGTTATAAGGTAATACTATATAACGATATACGTTATATGGTAATACCATATAACGTTATACGTCATAACGTAATACTATATAACGTTATACGTTATAACGTAATACTATATAACGTTATACGTTATAAGGTAATACTATATAACGATATACGTCATATGGTAATACTATATAACGTTATACGTTATAACGTAATACTATATAACGTTATACGTTATAACGTAATACTATATAACGTTATACGTTATAACGTAATACTATATAACGTTATACGTTATAACGTAATACTATATAACGTTATACGTTATAACGTAATACTATATAACGTTATACGTTATAACGTAATACTATATATCGTTATACGTTATAACGTAATACTACATAACGTTATACGTTATAACGTAATAGTATATAACGTTATACGTTACATGGTGATACTATATAACGTTATACGTTATAACGTAATACTATATAACGTTATACGTTATAACGTAATACTATATAACGTTATACGTTATAACGTAATACTATATAATGTTATACGTTATAACGGAATACTATATATCGTTATACGTTATAACGTAATACTATATAACGTTATACGTTATAACGTAATACTATATAACGTTATACGTTATAACGTAATACTATATAACGTTATACGTTATAACGTAATACTATATAACGTTATACGTTATAACGTAATACTATATAACGTTATACGTTATAACGTAATACTATATAACGTTATACGTTATAACGTAATACTATATAACGTTATACGTTATAACGTAATACTATATAACGTTATACGTTATAACGTAATACTATATAACGTTATACGTTATAACGTAATACTATATAACGTTATACGTTATAACGTAATACTATATAACGTTATACGTTATAACGTAATACTATATAACGTTATACGTTATAACGTAATACTATATAACGTTATACGTTATAACGTAATACTATATAACGTTATACGTTATAACGTAATACTATATAACGTTATACGTTATAACGTAATAATATATAACGTTATACGTTATAACGTAATACTATATAACGTTATACGTTATAAGGTAATACTATATAACGATATACGTTATATGGTAATACCATATAACGTTATACGTCATAACGTAATACTATATAACGTTATACGTTATAACGTAATACTATATAACGTTATACGTTATAAGGTAATACTATATAACGATATACGTTATATGGTAATACTATATAACGTTATACGTTATAACGTAATACTATATAACGTTATACGTTATAACGTAATACTATATAACGTTATACGTTATAACGTAATACTATATAACGTTATACGTTATAACGTAATACTATATAACGTTATACGTTATAACGTAATACTATATAACGTTATACGTTATAACGTAATACTATATATCGTTATACGTTATAACGTAATACTACATAACGTTATACGTTATAACGTAATAGTATATAACGTTATACGTTACATGGTGATACTATATAACGTTATACGTTATAACGTAATACTATATAACGTTATACGTTATAACGTAATACTATATAACGTTATACGTTATAACGTAATACTATATAATGTTATTCGTTATAACGGAATACTATATATCGTTATACGTTATAACGTAATACTATATAACGTTATACGTTATAACGTAATACTATATAACGTTATACGTTATAACGTAATACTATATAACGTTATACGTTATAACGTAATACTATATAACGTTATACGTTATAACGTAATACTATATAACGTTATACGTTATAACGTAATACTATATAACGTTATACGTTATAACGTAATACTATATAACGTTATACGTTATAACGTAATACTATATAACGTTATACGTTATAACGTAATACTATATAACGTTATACGTTATAACGTAATACTATATAACGTTATACGTTATAACGTAATACTATATAACGTTATACGTTATAACGTAATACTATATAACGTTATACGTTATAACGTAATACTATATAACGTTATACGTTATAACGTAATACTATATAACGTTATACGTTATAACGTAATACTATATAACGTTATACGTTATAAGGTAATACTATATAACGATATACGTTATATGGTAATACTATATAACGTTATACGTTATAACGTAATACTATATAACGTTATACGTTATAACGTAATACTATATAACGTTATACGTTATAACGTAATACTATATAACGTTATACGTTATAACGTAATACTATATAACGTTATACGTTATAACGTAATACTATATAACGTTATACGTTATAACGTAATACTATATATCGTTATACGTTATAACGTAATACTACATAACGTTATACGTTATAACGTAATAGTATATAACGTTATACGTTACATGGTGATACTATATAACGTTATACGTTATAACGTAATACTATATAACGTTATACGTTATAACGTAATACTATATAACGTTATACGTTATAACGTAATACTATATAATGTTATACGTTATAACGGAATACTATATATCGTTATACGTTATAACGTAATACTATATAACGTTATACGTTATAACGTAATACTATATAACGTTATACGTTATAACGTAATACTATATAACGTTATACGTTATAACGTAATACTATATAACGTTATACGTTATAACGTAATACTATATAACGTTATACGTTATAACGTAATACTATATAACGTTATACGTTATAACGTAATACTATATAACGTTATACGTTATAACGTAATACTATATAACGTTATACGTTATAACGTAATACTATATAACGTTATACGTTATAACGTAATACTATATAACGTTATACGTTATAACGTAATACTATATAACGTTATACGTTATAACGTAATACTATATAACGTTATACGTTATAACGTAATACTATATAACGTTATACGTTATAACGTAATACTATATAACGTTATACGTTATAACGTAATACTATATAACGTTATACGTTATAACGTAATACTATATAACGTTATACGTTATAACGTAATACTATATAACGTTATACGTTATAACGAAATACTATATAACGTTATACGTTATAACGTAATAATATATAACGTTATACGTTATAACGTAATACTATATAATGTTATACGTTATAACGTAATACTATATAACGTTATACGTTATAACGTAATACTATATAACGTTATACGTTATAACGTAATACTATATAACGTTATACGTTATAACGAAATACTATATAACGTTATACGTTATAACGTAATAATATATAACGTTATACGTTATAACGTAATACTATATAACGTTATACGTTATAACGTAATACTATATAACGTTATACGTTATAACGTAATACTATATAACGTTATACGTTATAACGTAATACTATATAACGTTATACGTTATAACGTAATAATATATAACGTTATACGTTATAACGTAATACTATATAATGTTATACGTTATAACGTAATACTATATAACGTTATACGTTATAAACGTTATACGTTATAACGAAATACTATATAACGTTATACGTTATAACGTAATACTATATAACGTTATACGTTATAACGTAATACTATATAACGTTATACGTTATAACGTAATACTATATAACGTTATACGTTATAACGTAATACTATATAACGTTATACGTTATAACGTAATACTATATAACGTTATACGTTATAACGTAATACTATATAACGTTATACGTTATAACGTAATACTATATAACGTTATACGTTATAACGTAATAATATATAACGTTATACGTTATAACGTAATACTATATAACGTTATACGTTATAAGGTAATACTATATAACGATATACGTTATATGGTAATACCATATAACGTTATACGTCATAACGTAATACTATATAACGTTATACGTTATAACGTAATACTATATAACGTTATACGTTATAAGGTAATACTATATAACGATATACGTTATATGGTAATACTATATAACGTTATACGTTATAACGTAATACTATATAACGTTATACGTTATAACGTAATACTATATAACGTTATACGTTATAACGTAATACTATATAACGTTATACGTTATAACGTAATACTATATAACGTTATACGTTATAACGTAATACTATATAACGTTATACGTTATAACGTAATACTATATATCGTTATACGTTATAACGTAATACTACATAACGTTATACGTTATAACGTAATAGTATATAACGTTATACGTTACATGGTGATACTATATAACGTATACGTTATAACGTAATACTATATAACGTTATACGTTATAACGTAATACTATATAACGTTATACGTTATAACGTAATACTATATAATGTTATACGTTATAACGGAATACTATATATCGTTATACGTTATAACGTAATACTATATAACGTTATACGTTATAACGTAATACTATATAACGTTATACGTTATAACGTAATACTATATAACGTTATACGTTATAACGTAATACTATATAACGTTATACGTTATAACGTAATACTATATAACGTTATACGTTATAACGTAATACTATATAACGTTATACGTTATAACGTAATACTATATAACGTTATACGTTATAACGTAATACTATATAACGTTATACGTTATAACGTAATACTATATAACGTTATACGTTATAACGTAATACTATATAACGTTATACGTTATAACGTAATACTATATAACGTTATACGTTATAACGTAATACTATATAACGTTATACGTTATAACGTAATACTATATAACGTTATACGTTATAACGTAATACTATATAACGTTATACGTTATAACGTAATACTATATAACGTTATACGTTATAACGTAATACTATATAACGTTATACGTTATAACGTAATACTATATAACGTTATACGTTATAACGAAATACTATATAACGTTATACGTTATAACGTAATAATATATAACGTTATACGTTATAACGTAATACTATATATGTTATACGTTATAACGTAATACTATATAACGTTATACGTTATAACGTAATACTATATAACGTTATACGTTATAACGTAATACTATATAACGTTATACGTTATAACGTAATACTATATAACGTTATACGTTATAACGTAATACTATATAACGTTATACGTTATAACGTAATACTATATAACGTTATACGTTATAACGTAATACTATATAACGTTATACGTTATAACGTAATACTATATAACGTTATACGTTATAACGTAATACTATATAACGTTATACGTTATAACGTAATAATATATAACGTTATACGTTATAACGTAATACTATATAACGATATACGTTATATGGTAATACCATATAACGTTATACGTCATAACGTAATACTATATAACGTTATACGTTATAACGTAATACTATATAACGTTATACGTTATAAGGTAATACTATATAACGATATACGTTATATGGTAATACTATATAACGTTATACGTTATAACGTAATACTATATAACGTTATACGTTATAACGTAATACTATATAACGTTATACGTTATAACGTAATACTATATAACGTTATACGTTATAACGTAATACTATATAACGTTATACGTTATAACGTAATACTATATAACGTTATACGTTATAACGTAATACTATATATCGTTATACGTTATAACGTAATACTACATAACGTTATACGTTATAACGTAATACTATATAACGTTATACGTTACATGGTGATACTATATAACGTTATACGTTATAACGTAATACTATATAACGTTATACGTTATAACGTAATACTATATAACGTTATACGTTATAACGTAATACTATATAATGTTATACGTTATAACGGAATACTATATATCGTTATACGTTATAACGTAATACTATATAACGTTATACGTTATAACGTAATACTATATAACGTTATACGTTACATGGTGATACTATATAACGTTATACGTTATAACGTAATACTATATAACGTTATACGTTATAACGTAATACTATATAACGTTATACGTTATAACGTAATACTATATAACGTTATACGTTATAACGTAAAACTATATATCGTTATACGTTATAACGTAATACTATATAACGTTATACGTTATAACGTAATACTATATAACGTTATACGTTATAACGTAATACTATATAACGTTATACGTTATAACGTAATACTATATAACGTTATACGTTATAACGTAATACTATATAACGTTATACGTTATAACGTAATACTATATAACGTTATACGTTATAACGTAATACTATATAACGTTATACGTTATAACGTAATACTATATAACGTTATACGTTATAACGTAATACTATATAACGTTATACGTTATAACGTAATACTATATAACGTTATACGTTATAACGTAATACTATATAACGTTATACGTTATAACGTAATACTATATAACGTTATACGTTATAACGAAATACTATATAACGTTATACGTTATAACGTAATAATATAACGTTATACGTTATAACGTAATACTATATAATGTTATACGTTATAACGTAATACTATATAACGTTATACGTTATAACGTAATACTATATAACGTTATACGTTATAACGTAATACTATATAATGCTATACGTTATAACGTAATACTATATAACGTTATACGTTATAACGTAATACTATATATCGTTATACGTTATAACGTAATACTACATAACGTTATACGTTATAACGTAATACTATATAACGTTATACGTTACATGGTGATACTATATAACGTTATACGTTATAACGTAATACTATATAACGTTATACGTTATAACGTAATACTATATAACGTTATACGTTATAACGTAATACTATATAACGTTATACGTTATAACGTAATACTATATATCGTTATACGTTATAACGTAATACTATATAACGTTATACGTTATAACGTAATACTATATAACGTTATACGTTATATGGTGAAACTATATAACGTTATACGTTATATGGTGAAACTATATAACGTTATATCGTAATACTATATAACGCTATACGTTATATGGTAATACCATATAACGTTATACGTCATAACGTAATACTATATAACGTTATACGTTATAACGTAATACTATATAACGTTATACGTTATAAGGTAATACTATATAACGATATACGTTATATGGTAATACTATATAACGTTATACGTTATAACGTAATACTATATAACGTTATACGTTATAACGTAATACTATATAACGTTATACGTTATAACGTAATACTATATAACGTTATACGTTATATGGTGATACTATATAACGTTATAACGTAATACTATATAACGTTATACGTTATAACTTAATACTATATAACGTTATACGTTATAACGTAATACTATATAACGTTATACGTTATAACGTAATACTATATAACGTTATACGTTATATGCTGATACTATATAACGTTATAACGTAATACTATATAACGTTATACGTTATAACGTAATACTATATAACGTTATACGGTATAACGTAATACTATATAACGTTATACGTCATAACGTAATACTATATAACGTTATACGTTACATGGTGATACTATATAACGTTATACGTTATAACGTAATACTATATAACGTTATACGTTATAACGTAATACTATATAACGTTATACGTTATAACGTAATACTATATAACGTTATACGTTATAACGTAATACTATATATCGTTATACGTTATAACGTAATACTATATAACGTTATACGTTATAACGTAATACTATATAACGTTATACGTTATATGGTGAAACTATATAACGTTATACGTTATATGGTGAAACTATATACGTTATATCGTAATACTATATAACGCTATACGTTATATGGTAATAACATATAACGTTATACGTCATAACGTAATACTATATAACGTTATACGTTATAACGTAATACTATATAACGTTATACGTTATAAGGTAATACTATATAACGATATACGTTATATGGTAATACTATATAACGTTATACGTTATAACGTAATACTATATAACGTTATACGTTATAACGTAATACTATATAACGTTATACGTTATAACGTAATACTATATAACGTTATACGTTATATGGTGATACTATATAACGTTATAACGTAATACTATATAACGTTATACGTTATAACGTAATACTATATAACGTTATACGTTATATGGTGAAACTATATAACGTTATACGTTATATGGTGAAACTATATAACGTTATATCGTAATACTATATAACGCTATACGTTATATGGTAATACCATATAACGTTATACGTCATAACGTAATACTATATAACGTTATACGTTATAACGTAATACTATATAACGTTATACGTTATAAGGTAATACTATATAACGATATACGTTATATGGTAATACTATATAACGTTATACGTTATAACGTAATACTATATAACGTTATACGTTATAACGTAATACTATATAACGTTATACGTTATAACGTAATACTATATAACGTTATACGTTATATGGTGATACTATATAACGTTATAACGTAATACTATATAACGTTATACGTTATAACTTAATACTATATAACGTTATACGTTATAACGTAATACTATATAACGTTATACGTTATAACGTAATACTATATAATGTTATACGTTATAACGTAATACTATATAACGTTATACGTTATAACGTAATACTATATAACGTTATACGGTATAACGTAATACTATATAACGTTATACGTCATAACGTAATACTATATAACGTTATACGTTACATGGTGATACTATATAACGTTATACGTTATAACGTAATACTATATAACGTTATACGTTATAACGTAATACTATATAACGTTATACGTTATAACGTAATACTATATAACGTTATACGTTATAACGTAATACTATATATCGTTATACGTTATAACGTAATACTATATAACGTTATACGTTATAACGTAATACTATATAACGTTATACGTTATATGGTGAAACTATATAACGTTATACGTTATATGGTGAAACTATATAACGTTATATCGTAATACTATATAACGCTATACGTTATATGGTAATACCATATAACGTTATACGTCATAACGTAATACTATATAACGTTATACGTTATAACGTAATACTATATAACGTTATACGTTATAAGGTAATACTATATAACGATATACGTTATATGGTAATACTATATAACGTTATACGTTATAACGTAATACTATATAACGTTATACGTTATAACGTAATACTATATAACGTTATACGTTATAACGTAATACTATATAACGTTATACGTTATATGGTGATACTATATAACGTTATAACGTAATACTATATAACGTTATACGTTATAACTTAATACTATATAACGTTATACGTTATAACGTAATACTATATAACGTTATACGTTATAACGTAATACTATATAACGTTATACGTTATATGCTGATACTATATAACGTTATAACGTAATACTATATAACGTTTTACGTTATATAACGTAATACTATATAACGTTATACGGTATAACGTAATACTATATAACGTTATACGTCATAACGTAATACTATATAACGTTATACGTTATAACGTAATACTATATAACGTTATACGTTATAACGTAATACTATATATCGTTATACGTTATAACGTAATACTATATAACGTTATACGTTATAACGTAATACTATATAACGTTATACGTTATAACGTAATACTATATATCGTTATACGTTATAACGTAATACTATATAACGTTATACGTTATAACGTAATACTATATAACGTTATACGTTATAACGTAATACTATATAACGTTATACGTTATAACGTAATACTATATAACGTTATACGTTATAACGTAATACTATATAACGTTATACGTTATAACGTAATACTATATAACGTTATACGTTATAACGTAATACTATATAACGTTATACGTTATAAGGTAATACTATATAACGATATACGTTATATGGTAATACTATATAACGTTATACGTTATAACGTAATACTATATAACGTTATACGTTATAACGTAATACTATATAACGTTATACGTTATAACGTAATACTATATAACGTTATACGTTATATGGTGATACTATATAACGTTATAACGTAATACTATATAACGTTATACGTTATAACTTAATACTATATAACGTTATACGTTATAACGTAATACTATATAACGTTATACGTCATAACGTAATACTATATAACGTTATACGTTACATGGTGATACTATATAACGTTATACGTTATAACGTAATACTATATAACGTTATACGTTATAACGTAATACTATATAACGTTATACGTTATAACGTAATACTATATAACGTTATACGTTATAACGTAATACTATATATCGTTATACGTTATAACGTAATACTATATAACGTTATACGTTATAACGTAATACTATATAACGTTATACGTTATAACGTAATACTATATAACGTTATACGTTATATGGTGATACTATATAACGTTATAACGTAATACTATATAACGTTATACGTTATAACTTAATACTATATAACGTTATACGTTATAACGTAATACTATATAACGTTATACGTTATAACGTAATACTATATAACGTTATACGTTATAACGTAATACTATATAACGTTATACGTTATAACGTAATACTATATAACGTTATACGTTATAACGTAATACTATATAACGTTATACGTTATAACGTAATACTATATAACGTTATACGTTATAACGTAATACTATATATCGTTATACGTTATAACGTAATACTACATAACGTTATACGTTATAACGTAATACTATATAACGTTATACGTTACATGGTGATACTATATAACGTTATACGTTATAACGTAATACTATATAACGTTATACGTTATAACGTAATACTATATAACGTTATACGTTATAACGTAATACTATATAATGTTATACGTTATAACGTAATACTATATATCGTTATACGTTATAACGTAATACTATATAACGTTATACGTTATAACGTAATACTATATAACGTTATACGTTACATGGTGATACTATATAACGTTATACGTTATAACGTAATACTATATAACGTTATACGTTATAACGTAATACTATATAACGTTATACGTTATAACGTAATACTATATAACGTTATACGTTATAACGTAAAACTATATATCGTTATACGTTATAACGTAATACTATATAACGTTATACGTTATAACGTAATACTATATAACGTTATACGTTATAACGTAATACTATATAACGTTATACGTTATAACGTAATACTATATAACGTTATACGTTATAACGTAATACTATATAACGTTATACGTTATAACGTAATATGATATAACGTTATACGTTATAACGTAATACTATATAACGTTATACGTTATAACGTAATACTATATAACGTTATACGTTATAACGTAATACTATATAACGTTATACGTTATAACGTAATACTATATAACGTTATACGTTATAACGTAATACTATATAACGTTATACGTTATAACGTAATACTATATAACGTTATACGTTATAACGTAATACTATATAACGTTATACGTTATAACGTAATACTATATAACGTTATACGTTATAACGTAATACTATATAACGTTATACGTTATAACGTAATAATATATAACGTTATACGTTATAACGTAATACTATATAATGTTATACGTTATAACGTAATACTATATAACGTTATACGTTATAACGTTATACGTTATAACGAAATACTATATAACGTTATACGTTATAACGTAATAATATATAACGTTATACGTTATAACGTAATACTATATAATGTTATACGTTATAACGTAATACTATATAACGTTATACGTTATAACGTAATACTATATAACGTTATACGTTATAACGTAATACTATATAATGTTATACGTTATAACGTAATACTATATAACGTTATACGTTATAACGTAATACTATATATCGTTATACGTTATAACGTAATACTACATAACGTTATACGTTATAACGTAATACTATATAACGTTATACGTTACATGGTGATACTATATAACGTTATACGTTATTACGTAATACTATATAACGTTATACGTTATAACGTAATACTATATAACGTTATACGTTATAACGTAATACTATATAACGTTATACGTTATATGGTGAAACTATATAACGTTATACGTTATATGGTGAAACTATATAACGTTATATCGTAATACTATATAACGCTATACGTTATATGGTAATACCATATAACGTTATACGTCATAACGTAATACTATATAACGTTATACGTTATAACGTAATACT
>NW_027185094.1:0-33318 GCF_040668555.2 Bombus flavifrons
TACGTTATATGGTAATACTATATAACGTTATACGTTATAACGTCATACTATATAACGTTATACGTTATAACGTAATACTATATAACGTTATACGTTACATGGTGATACTATATAACGTTATACGTTACATGGTGATACTATATAACGTTATACGTTATATGGTGATACTATATAACGTTTACGTTATAACGTAATAGTATATAACGTTATACGTTATAACGTAATACTATATAACGTTATACGTTATATGGTAATACTATATAACGTTATACGATATAACGTAATACTATATAAAGTTATACGTTATAACGTAATACTATATAACGTTATACGTTATATGGTAATACTATATAACGTTATAACGTAATAGTATATAACGTTATACGTTATACCGTAATACTATATAACTTTATACGTGATATGGTAATACTATATAACGTTAAACGTTATAACGTAATACTATATAACGTTATACGTTATAACGTAATACTATATAACGTTATACGTTATAACGTAATACTATATAACGTTATACGTTATAACGTAATACTATATAACGTTATTCGTTATATGGTAATACTATATAACGTTATACGTTATATGGTAATACTATATAACGTTATACGTTATAACGTAATACTACTTAACGTTGTACGTTACATGGTGATGCTATTTAACGTTATACGTTATAACGTAATACTATAAAATGTTATACGTTATAACGTAATACTATATAACGTTATACGTTATAACGTAATACTATATAACGTTATACGTTATAACGTAATACTATATAACGTTATACGTTTATAACGTAATACTATATAACGTTATACGTTATAACGTAATACTATATAACGTTATACGTTATAACGTAATACTATATAACGTTATACGTTATAACGTAATACTATATAACGTTATACGTTATAACGTAATACTATATAACGTTATACGTTATAACGTAATACTATATAACGTTATACGTTATAAGCGTAATACTATATATAACGTTATACGTTATAACGTTAATACTATATAACGTTGTACGTATAACTGGTGATACTATATAACGTTATACGTTATAACGTAATACTATATATACGTTATAACGTAATACTATATAACGTTATCGTTATAACGTAATACTATGTAACGTTATCGTATAGCGTAATACTATGTAACGTTATACGTTATAACGTAATAATATATAACGTTATACGTTATAACGTAATACTATATAACATTATACGTTATAACGTAATACCATATAATGTTATACGTTATTACGTAATACTATATAACGTTATACGTTATAACGTAATACGTATATAACGTTATACGTTATAACGTAATACTATATAACGTTATACGTTACATGGTGATACTATATAACGTTATACGTTACATGGTGATTACTATATAACGTTATACGTTATATGGTAATACTATATAACGTTATACGTTATATGGTAATACTATATAACGTTATACGTTATATGGTAATACTATATAACGTTATACGTTACATGGTGATACTATATAACGTTATACGTTATATGGTAATACTATATAACGTTATACGTTATAACGTAATACTATATAACGTTATACGTTATATGGTAATACTATATAACGTTATAACGTAATAGTATATAACGTTATACGTTATACGTAATACTATATAACTTTATACGTGATATCGGTAATACTATATAACGTTAAACGTTATAACGTAATACTATATAACGTTTAAACGTTATAACGTAATACTATATAACGTTATACGTTATAACGTAATACTATATAACGTCATACGTTATAACGTAATACTATATAACGTTATACGTTATATGGTAATACTATATAACGTTATACGTTATATGGTAATACTATATAACGTTATACGTTATAACGTCATACTATATAACGTTATACGTTATCACGTAATACTATATAACGTTATACGTTACATGGTGATACTATATAACGTTATACGTTACATGGTGATACTATATAACGTTAAACGTTATAACGTAATACTATATAACGTTATACGTTATAACGTAATACTATATAACGTTATACGTTATAACGTAATACTATATAACGTCATACGTTATAACGTAATACTATATAACGTTATACGTTATATGGTAATACTATATAACGTTATACGTTATATGGTAATACTATATAACGTTATACGTTATAACGTCATACTATATAACGTTATACGTTATCACGTAATACTATATAACGTTATACGTTACATGGTGATACTATATAACGTTATACGTTACATGGTGATACTATATAACGTTATACGTTATAACGTAATACTATATAACGTTATACGTTATACCGTAATACTATATAACGTTATACGTTATAACGTAATACTATATAACGTTATACGTTATAACGTAATACTATATAACGTTATACGTTATAACGTAATACTATATAACGTTATACGTTATAACGTAATACTATATAACGTTATACGTTATAACGTAATACTATATAACGTTATACGTTATAACGTAATACTATATAACGTTATTACGTTATAACGTAATACTATATAACGTTATACGTTATAACGTAATACTATATAACGTTATACGTTATATGGTAATACTATATAACGTTATACGTTATAACGTAATACTATATAACGTTGTACGTTACATGGTGATACTATATAACGTTATACGTTATAACGTAATACTATATAACGTTATAAACGTAATACTATATAACGTTATCCGTTATAACGTAATACTATGTAACGTTATCCGTTATAGCGTAATACTATGTAACGTTATACGTTATAACGTATTAATATATAACGTTATACGTTATAACGTAATACTATATAACATTATACGTTATAACGTAATACCATATAATGTTATACGTTATTACGTAATACTATATAACGTTATACGTTATAACGTAATAGTATATAACGTTATACGTTATAACGTAATACTATATAACGTTATACGTTACATGGTGATACTATATAACGTTATACGTTACATGGTGATACTATATAACGTTATACGTTATATGGTAATACTATATAACGTTATACGTTATATGGTAATACTATATAACGTTATACGTTATATGGTAATACTATATAACGTTATACGTTACATGGTGATACTATATAAAGTTATACGTTATATGGTAATACTATATAACGTTATACGTTATAACGTAATACTATATAACGTTATACGTTATATGGTAATACTATATAACGTTATAACGTAATAGTATATAACGTTATACGTTATACCGTAATACTATATAACTTTATACGTGATATGGTAATACTATATAACGTTAAACGTTATAACGTAATACTATATAACGTCATACGTTATAACGTAATACTATATAACGTTATACGTTATAACGTAATACTATATAACGTTATACGTTATAACGTAATACTATATAACGTTATACGTTATATGGTAATACTATATAACGTTATACGTTATATGGTAATACTATATAACGTTATACGTTATATGGTAATACTATATAACGTTATACGTTATATGGTAATACTATATAACGTTATACGTTATATGGTAATACTATATAACGTTATACGTTATAACGTAATACCATATAATGTTATACGTTATAACGTAATACTATATAACGTTATACGTTATAACGTATTACTATATAACGTTATAACGTAATACTATATAACGTTATACGTTATATGGTAATACTAAATAACGTTATACGTTATAACGTAATACTATATAACGTTATACGTTACATGGTGATACTATATAACGTTATACGTTACATGGTGATACTATATAACGTTATACGTTATAACGTAATAGTATATAACGTTATACGTTATAACGTAATACTATATAACGTTATACGTTATATGGTAATACTATATAACGTTATACGTTATAACGTAATACTATATAAAGTTATACGTTATAACGTAATACTATATAACGTTATACGTTACATGGTGATACTATATAACGTTATACGTTACATGGTGATACTATATAACGTTATACGTTACATGGTGATACTATATAACGTTATACGTTATATGGTAATACTATATAACGTTATACGTTATATGGTAATACTATATAACGTTATACGTTATAACGTAATACTATATAACGTTATACGTTATAACGTAATACTATATAAAGTTATACGTTATAACGTAATACTATATAACGTTATACGTTACATGGTGATACTATATAACGTTATACGTTACATGGTGATACTATATAACGTTATACGTTATATGGTAATACTATATAACGTTATACGTTATATGGTAATACTATATAACGTAATACGTTATAACATAATACTATATAACGTTATACGTTATAACGTAATACCATATAATGTTATACGTTATAACGTAATACTATATAACGTTATACGTTATAACGTAATACTATATAACGTTATAACGTAATACTATATAACGTTATAACGTAATACTATATAACGTTATCCGTTATAACGTAATACTATGTAACGTTATCCGTTATAGCGTAATACTATGTAACGTTATACGTTATAACGTAATACTATATAACGTTATACGTTATAACGTAATACTTTATAACGTTATACGTTATAACGTTATACCATATAATGTTATACGTTATAACGTAATACTATATAACGTTATACGTTATAACGTAATACCATATATGTTATACGTTATAACGTAATACTATATAACGTTATACGTTATAACGTATTACTATATAACGTTATAACGTAATACTATATAACGTTATACGTTATATTGTAATACTAAATAACGTTATACGTTATAACGTAATACTATATAACGTTATACGTTATAACGTAATACTATATAACGTTATACGTTATATGGTAATACTATATAACGTTATACGTTATATGGTAATACTATATAACGTTATACGTTATATGGTAATACTATATAACGTTATACGTTATAACGTCATACTATATAACGTTATACGTTATAACGTAATACTATATAACGTTATACGTTACATGGTGATACTATATAACGTTATACGTTACATGGTGATACTATATAACGTTATACGTTATATGGTGATACTATATAACGTTTACGTTATAACGTAATAGTATATAACGTTATACGTTATAACGTAATACTATATAACGTTATACGTTATATGGTAATACTATATAACGTTATACGATATAACGTAATACTATATAAAGTTATACGTTATAACGTAATACTATATAACGTTATACGTTATATGGTAATACTATATAACGTTATAACGTAATAGTATATAACGTTATACGTTATACCGTAATACTATATAACTTTATACGTGATATGGTAATACTATATAACGTTAAACGTTATAACGTAATACTATATAACGTTATACGTTATAACGTAATACTATATAACGTTATACGTTATAACGTAATACTATATAACGTTATACGTTATAACGTAATACTATATAACGTTATTCGTTATATGGTAATACTATATAACGTTATACGTTATATGGTAATACTATATAACGTTATACGTTATAACGTAATACTACTTAACGTTGTACGTTACATGGTGATGCTATATAACGTTATACGTTATAACGTAATACTATAAAATGTTATACGTTATAACGTAATACTATATAACGTTATACGTTATAACGTAATACTATATAACGTTATACGTTATAACGTAATACTATATAACGTTATACGTTATAACGTAATACTATATAACGTTATACGTTATAACGTAATACTATATAACGTTATACGTTATAACGTAATACTATATAACGTTATACGTTATAACGTAATACTATATAACGTTATACGTTATAACGTAATACTATATAACGTTATACGTTATAACGTAATACTATATAACGTTATACGTTATATGGTAATACTATATAACGTTATACGTTATAACGTAATACTATATAACGTTGTACGTTACATGGTGATACTATATAACGTTATACGTTATAACGTAATACTATATAACGTTATAACGTAATACTATATAACGTTATCCGTTATAACGTAATACTATGTAACGTTATCCGTTATAGCGTAATACTATGTAACGTTATACGTTATAACGTAATAATATATAACGTTATACGTTATAACGTAATACTATATAACATTATACGTTATAACGTAATACCATATAATGTTATACGTTATTACGTAATACTATATAACGTTATACGTTATAACGTAATAGTATATAACGTTATACGTTATAACGTAATACTATATAACGTTATACGTTACATGGTGATACTATATAACGTTATACGTTACATGGTGATACTATATAACGTTATACGTTATATGGTAATACTATATAACGTTATACGTTATATGGTAATACTATATAACGTTATACGTTATATGGTAATACTATATAACGTTATACGTTACATGGTGATACTATATAAAGTTATACGTTATATGGTAATACTATATAACGTTATACGTTATAACGTAATACTATATAACGTTATACGTTATATGGTAATACTATATAACGTTATAACGTAATAGTATATAACGTTATACGTTATACCGTAATACTATATAACTTTATACGTGATATGGTAATACTATATAACGTTAAACGTTATAACGTAATACTATATAACGTTAAACGTTATAACGTAATACTATATAACGTTATACGTTATAACGTAATACTATATAACGTCATACGTTATAACGTAATACTATATAACGTTATACGTTATATGGTAATACTATATAACGTTATACGTTATATGGTAATACTATATAACGTTATACGTTATAACGTCATACTATATAACGTTATACGTTATCACGTAATACTATATAACGTTATACGTTACATGGTGATACTATATAACGTTATACGTTACATGGTGATACTATATAACGTTAAACGTTATAACGTAATACTATATAACGTTATACGTTATAACGTAATACTATATAACGTTATACGTTATAACGTAATACTATATAACGTCATACGTTATAACGTAATACTATATAACGTTATACGTTATATGGTAATACTATATAACGTTATACGTTATATGGTAATACTATATAACGTTATACGTTATAACGTCATACTATATAACGTTATACGTTATCACGTAATACTATATAACGTTATACGTTACATGGTGATACTATATAACGTTATACGTTACATGGTGATACTATATAACGTTATACGTTATAACGTAATACTATATAACGTTATACGTTATACCGTAATACTATATAACGTTATACGTTATAACGTAATACTATATAACGTTATACGTTATAACGTAATACTATATAACGTTATACGTTATAACGTAATACTATATAACGTTATACGTTATAACGTAATACTATATAACGTTATACGTTATAACGTAATACTATATAACGTTATACGTTATAACGTAATACTATATAACGTTATACGTTATAACGTAATACTATATAACGTTATACGTTATAACGTAATACTATATAACGTTATACGTTATATGGTAATACTATATAACGTTATACGTTATAACGTAATACTATATAACGTTGTACGTTACATGGTGATACTATATAACGTTATACGTTATAACGTAATACTATATAACGTTATAACGTAATACTATATAACGTTATCCGTTATAACGTAATACTATGTAACGTTATCCGTTATAGCGTAATACTATGTAACGTTATACGTTATAACGTAATAATATATAACGTTATACGTTATAACGTAATACTATATAACATTATACGTTATAACGTAATACCATATAATGTTATACGTTATTACGTAATACTATATAACGTTATACGTTATAACGTAATAGTATATAACGTTATACGTTATAACGTAATACTATATAACGTTATACGTTACATGGTGATACTATATAACGTTATACGTTACATGGTGATACTATATAACGTTATACGTTATATGGTAATACTATATAACGTTATACGTTATATGGTAATACTATATAACGTTATACGTTATATGGTAATACTATATAACGTTATACGTTACATGGTGATACTATATAAAGTTATACGTTATATGGTAATACTATATAACGTTATACGTTATAACGTAATACTATATAACGTTATACGTTATATGGTAATACTATATAACGTTATAACGTAATAGTATATAACGTTATACGTTATACCGTAATACTATATAACTTTATACGTGATATGGTAATACTATATAACGTTAAACGTTATAACGTAATACTATATAACGTTAAACGTTATATGGTAATACTATATAACGTTATACGTTATATGGTAATACTATATAACGTTATACGTTATAACGTCATACTATATAACGTTATACGTTATCACGTAATACTATATAACGTTATACGTTACATGGTGATACTATATAACGTTATACGTTACATGGTGATACTATATAACGTTAAACGTTATAACGTAATACTATATAACGTTATACGTTATAACGTAATACTATATAACGTTATACGTTATAACGTAATACTATATAACGTCATACGTTATAAACGTAATACTATATAACGTTATACGTTATATGGTAATACTATATAACGTTATACGTTATATGGTAATACTATATAACGTTATACGTTATAACGTCATACTATATAACGTTATACGTTATCACGTAATACTATATAACGTTATACGTTACATGGTGATACTATATAACGTTATACGTTACATGGTGATACTATATAACGTTATACGTTATAACGTAATACTATATAACGTTATACGTTATACCGTAATACTATATAACGTTATACGTTATAACGTAATACTATATAACGTTATACGTTATAACGTAACACTATATAAAGTTATACGTTATAACGTAATACTATATAACGTTATACGTTATATGGTAATACTATATAACGTTATACGTTATATGGTAATACTATATAACGTTATACGTTATATGGTAATACTATATAACGTTATACGTTATAACGTAATACTATATAACGTTATACGTTATAACGTAATACTATATAACGTTATACGTTATAACGTAATACTATATAACGTTATACGTTATATGGTAATACTATATAACGTTATACGATATAACGTAATACTATATAAAGTTATACGTTATAACGTAATACTATATAACGTTATACGTTATATGGTAATACTATATAACGTTATACGTTATAACGTCATACTATATAACGTTATACGTTATAACGTAATACTATATAACGTTATACGTTACATGGTGATACTATATAACGTTATACGTTACATGGTGATACTATATAACGTTATACGTTACATGGTGATACTATATAACGTTATACGTTATATGGTAATACTATATAACGTTATATGTTATAACGTAATACTATATAACGTTATACGTTATATGGTAATACTATATAACGTTATAACGTAATAGTATATAACGTTATACGTTATAGCGTAATACTATATAACTTTATACGTGATATGGTAATACTATATAACGTTAAACGTTATAACGTAATACTATATAACGTTATACGTTATAACGTAATACTATATAACTTTATACGTGATATGGTAATACTATATAACGTTAAACGTTATAACGTAATACTATATAACGTTATACGTTATAACGTAATACTATATAACGTTATACGTTATATGGTAATACTAAATAACGTTATACGTTATAACGTAATACTATATAACGTTATACGTTATAACGTAATACTATATAACGTTATACGTTATATCGTGATACTATATAACGTTATACGTTATAACGTAATACTATATAACGTTATACGATATAACGTAATACTATATAAAGTTATACGTTATAACGTAATACTATATAACGTTATACGTTATATGGTAATACTATATAACGTTATAACGTAATAGTATATAACGTTATACGTTATACCGTAATACTATATAACTTTATACGTGATATGGTAATACTATATAACGTTAAACGTTATAACGTAATACTATATAACGTTATACGTTATAACGTAATACTATATAACGTTATACGTTATATGGTAATACTAAATAACGTTATACGTTATAACGTAATACTATATAACGTTATACGTTATAACGTAATACTATATAACGTCATACGTTATAACGTAATACTATATAACGTTATACGTTATATGGTAATACTATATAACGTTATACGTTATATGGTAATACTATATAACGTTATACGTTATAACGTCATACTATATAACGTTATACGTTATCACGTAATACTATATAACGTTATACGTTACATGGTGATACTATATAACGTTATACGTTACATGGTGATACTATATAACGTTATACGTTATAACGTAATACTATATAACGTTATACGTTATAACGTAATACTATATAACGTTATACGTTATAACGTAATACTATATAACGTTATACGTTATAACGTAACACTATATAAAGTTATACGTTATAACGTAATACTATATAACGTTATACGTTATATGGTAATACTATATAACGTTATACGTTATAACGTAATACTATATAACGTTATACGTTATAACGTAATACTATATAACGTTATACGTTACATGGTGATACTATATAACGTTATACGTTACATGGTGATACTATATAACGTTATACGTTATAACGTAATACTATATAACGTTATACGTTATAACGTAATACTATATAACGTTATACGTTATAACGTAATACTATATAACGTTATACGTTACATGGTGATACTATATAACGTTATACGTTACATGGTGATACTATATAACGTTATACGTTACATGGTGATACTATATAACGTTATACGTTATATGGTAATACTATATAACGTTATACGTTATAACGTAATACTATATAACGTTATACGTTATATGGTAATACTATATAACGTTATAACGTAATAGTATATAACGTTATACGTTATACCGTAATACTATATAACGTTATACGTTATATGGTAATACTATATAACGTTATACGTTATAACGTAATACTATATAACGTTATACGTTATAACGTAATACTATATAACGTTATACGTTATAACGTAATACTATATAACGTTATACGTTATAACGTAATACTATATAACGTTATACGTTATATGGTAATACTATATAACGTTATACGATATAACGTAATACTATATAAAGTTATACGTTATAACGTAATACTATATAACGTTATACGTTATATGGTAATACTATATAACGTTATACGTTATAACGTCATACTATATAACGTTATACGTTATAACGTAATACTATATAACGTTATACGTTACATGGTGATACTATATAACGTTATACGTTACATGGTGATACTATATAACGTTATACGTTACATGGTGATACTATATAACGTTATACGTTATATGGTAATACTATATAACGTTATACGTTATAACGTAATACTATATAACGTTATACGTTATATGGTAATACTATATAACGTTATAACGTAATAGTATATAACGTTATACGTTATACCGTAATACTATATAACTTTATACGTGATATGGTAATACTATATAACGTTAAACGTTATAACGTAATACTATATAACGTTATACGTTATAACGTAATACTATATAACTTTATACGTGATATGGTAATACTATATAACGTTAAACGTTATAACGTAATACTATATAACGTTATACGTTATAACGTAATACTATATAACGTTATACGTTATATGGTAATACTAAATAACGTTATACGTTATAACGTAATACTATATAACGTTATACGTTATAACGTAATACTATATAACGTTATACGTTACATGGTGATACTATATAACGTTATACGTTATATGGTAATACTATATAACGTTATACGTTATAACGTAATACTATATAACGTTATACGTTATATGGTAATACTATATAACGTTATAACGTAATAGTATATAACGTTATACGTTATACCGTAATACTATATAACGTTAAACGTTATAACGTAATACTATATAACGTTATACGTTATATGGTAATACTATATAACGTTATACGTTATAACGTAATACTATATAACGTTATACGTTATAACGTAATACTATATAACGTTATACGTTACATGGTGATACTATATAACGTTATACGTTACATGGTGATACTATATAACGTTATACGTTATAACGTAATACTATATAACGTTATACGTTATAACGTAATACTATATAACGTTATACGTTATAACGTAATACTATATAACGTTATACGTTATAACGTAACACTATATAAAGTTATACGTTATAACGTAATACTATATAACGTTATACGTTATATGGTAATACTATATAACGTTATACGTTATAACGTAATACTATATAACGTTATACGTTATAACGTAATACTATATAACGTTATACGTTACATGGTGATACTATATAACGTTATACGTTACATGGTGATACTATATAACGTTATACGTTACATGGTGATACTATATAACGTTATACGTTATATGGTAATACTATATAACGTTATACGTTATAACGTAATACTATATAACGTTATACGTTATATGGTAATACTATATAACGTTATAACGTAATAGTATATAACGTTATACGTTATACCGTAATACTATATAACGTTATACGTTATATGGTAATACTATATAACGTTATACGTTATAACGTAATACTATATAACGTTATACGTTATAACGTAATACTATATAACGTTATACGTTATAACGTAATACTATATAACGTTATACGTTACATGGTGATACTATATAACGTTATACGTTACATGGTGATACTATATAACGTTATACGTTATATGGTAATACTATATAACGTTATACGTTATAACGTAATACTATATAACGTTATACGTTATATGGTAATACTATATAACGTTATAACGTAATAGTATATAACGTTATACGTTATACCGTAATACTATATAACGTTATACGTTATATGGTAATACTATATAACGTTATACGTTATAACGTAATACTATATAACGTTATACGTTATAACGTAATACTATATAACGTTATACGTTATAACGTAATACTATATAACGTTATACGTTATAACGTAATACTATATAACGTTATACGTTATATGGTAATACTATATAACGTTATACGATATAACGTAATACTATATAACGTTATACGTTATATGGTAATACTATATAACGTTATACGTTATAACGTCATACTATATAACGTTATACGTTATAACGTAATACTATATAACGTTATACGTTACATGGTGAAACTATATAACGTTATACGTTACATGGTGATACTATATAACGTTATACGTTACATGGTGATACTATATAACGTTATACGTTATATGGTAATACTATATAACGTTATACGTTATAACGTAATACTATATAACGTTATACGTTATATGGTAATACTATATAACGTTATAACGTAATAGTATATAACGTTATACGTTATACCGTAATACTATATAACTTTATACGTGATATGGTAATACTATATAACGTTAAACGTTATAACGTAATACTATATAACGTTATACGTTATAACGTAATACTATATAACTTTATACGTGATATGGTAATACTATATAACGTTAAACGTTATAACGTAATACTATTTAACGTTATACGTTATAACGTAATACTATATAACGTTATACGTTATATGGTAATACTAAATAACGTTATACGTTATAACGTAATACTATATAACGTTATACGTTATAACGTAATACTATATAACGTTATACGTTACATGGTGATACTATATAACGTTATACGTTATATGGTAATACTATATAACGTTATACGTTATAACGTAATACTATATAACGTTATACGTTATAACGTAATACTATATAACGTTATACGTTATATGGTAATACTAAATAACGTTATACGTTATAACGTAATACTATATAACGTTATACGTTATAACGTAATACTATATAACGTCATACGTTATAACGTAATACTATATAACGTTATACGTTATATGGTAATACTATATAACGTTATACGTTATATGGTAATACTATATAACGTTATACGTTATAACGTCATACTATATAACGTTATACGTTATCACGTAATACTATATAACGTTATACGTTACATGGTGATACTATATAACGTTATACGTTACATGGTGATACTATATAACGTTATACGTTACATGGTGATACTATATAACGTTATACGTTATATGGTAATACTATATAACGTTATACGTTATAACGTAATACTATATAACGTTATACGTTATATGGTAATACTATATAACGTTATAACGTAATAGTATATAACGTTATACGTTATACCGTAATACTATATAACTTTATACGTGATATGGTAATACTATATAACGTTAAACGTTATAACGTAATACTATATAACGTTATACGTTATAACGTAATACTATATAACTTTATACGTGATATGGTAATACTATATAACGTTAAACGTTATAACGTAATACTATATAACGTTATACGTTATAACGTAATACTATATAACGTTATACGTTATATGGTAATACTAAATAACGTTATACGTAATAACGTAATACTATAATATATAACGTTATACGTTATAACGTAATACTATATAACGTTATACGTTACATGGTGATACTATATAACGTTATACGTTATATGGTAATACTATATAACGTTATACGTTATAACGTAATACTATATAACGTTATACGTTATAACGTAATACTATATAACGTTATACGTTATATGGTAATACTAAATAACGTTATACGTTATAACGTAATACTATATAACGTTATACGTTATAACGTAATACTATATAACGTCATACGTTATAACGTAATACTATATAACGTTATACGTTATATGGTAATACTATATAACGTTATACGTTATATGGTAATACTATATAACGTTATACGTTATAACGTCATACTATATAACGTTATACGTTATCACGTAATACTATATAACGTTATACGTTACATGGTGATACTATATAACGTTATACGTTACATGGTGATACTATATAACGTTATACGTTATAACGTAATACTATATAACGTTATACGTTATAACGTAATACTATATAACGTTATACGTTATAACGTAATACTATATAACGTTATACGTTATAACGTAACACTATATAAAGTTATACGTTATAACGTAATACTATATAACGTTATACGTTATATGGTAATACTATATAACGTTATACGTTATAACGTAATACTATATAACGTTATACGTTATAACGTAATACTATATAACGTTATACGTTACATGGTGATACTATATAACGTTATACGTTACATGGTGATACTATATAACGTTATACGTTATAACGTAATACTATATAACGTTATACGTTATATGGTAATACTATATAACGTTATACGTTATAACGTAATACTATATAACGTTATACGTTATAACGTAATACTATATAACGTTATACGTTACATGGTGATACTATATAACGTTATACGTTACATGGTGATACTATATAACGTTATACGTTATAACGTAATACTATATAACGTTATACGTTATAACGTAATACTATATAACGTTATACGTTATAACGTAATACTATATAACGTTATACGTTACATGGTGATACTATATAACGTTATACGTTACATGGTGATACTATATAACGTTATACGTTACATGGTGATACTATATAACGTTATACGTTATATGGTAATACTATATAACGTTATACGTTATATGGTAATACTATATAACGTTATAACGTAATAGTATATAACGTTATACGTTATACCGTAATACTATATAACGTTATACGTTATATGGTAATACTATATAACGTTATACGTTATAACGTAATACTATATAACGTTATACGTTATAACGTAATACTATATAACGTTATACGTTATAACGTAATACTATATAACGTTATACGTTATAACGTAATACTATATAACGTTATACGTTACATGGTGATACTATATAACGTTATACGTTATAACGTAATACTATATAAAGTTATACGTTATAACGTAATACTATATAACGTAATACGTTATAACGTAATACTATATAACGTTATACGTTATAACGTAACACTATATAAAGTTATACGTTATAACGTAATACTATATAACGTTATACGTTATATGGTAATACTATATAACGTTATACGTTATAACGTAATACTATATAACGTTATACGTTATAACGTAATACTATATAACGTTATACGTTACATGGTGATACTATATAACGTTATACGTTACATGGTGATACTATATAACGCTATACGTTACATGGTGATACTATATAACGTTATACGTTATATGGTAATACTATATAACGTTATACGTTATAACGTAATACTATATAACGTTATACGTTATAACGTAATACTATATAACGTTATACGTTATAACGTAATACTATATAACGTTATACGTTATAACGTAATACTATATAACGTTATACGTTATATGGTAATACTATATAACGTTATACGATATAACGTAATACTATATAACGTTATACGTTATAACGTAATACTATATAACGTTATACGTTATATGGTAATACTATATAACGTTATAACGTAATAGTATATAACGTTATACGTTATACCGTAATACTATATAACGTTATACGTTATATGGTAATACTATATAACGTTATACGTTATAACGTAATACTATATAACGTTATACGTTATAACGTAATACTATATAACGTTATACGTTATAACGTAATACTATATAACGTTATACGTTATAACGTAATACTATATAACGTTATACGTTATAACGTAATACTATATAACGTTATACGTTATATGGTAATACTATATAACGTTATACGATATAACGTAATACTATATAACGTTATACGTTATATGGTAATACTATATAACGTTATACGTTATAACGTCATACTATATAACGTTATACGTTATAACGTAATACTATATAACGTTATACGTTACATGGTGAAACTATATAACGTTATACGTTACATGGTGATACTATATAACGTTATACGTTACATGGTGATACTATATAACGTTATACGTTATATGGTAATACTATATAACGTTATACGTTATAACGTAATACTATATAACGTTATACGTTATATGGTAATACTATATAACGTTATAACGTAATAGTATATAACGTTATACGTTATACCGTAATACTATATAACTTTATACGTGATATGGTAATACTATATAACGTTAAACGTTATAACGTAATACTATATAACGTTATACGTTATAACGTAATACTATATAACTTTATACGTGATATGGTAATACTATATAACGTTAAACGTTATAACGTAATACTATATAACGTTATACGTTATAACGTAATACTATATAACGTTATACGTTATATGGTAATACTAAATAACGTTATACGTTATAACGTAATACTATATAACGTTATACGTTATAACGTAATACTATATAACGTTATACGTTACATGGTGATACTATATAACGTTATACGTTATATGGTAATACTATATAACGTTATACGTTATAACGTAATACTATATAACGTTATACGTTATAACGTAATACTATATAACGTTATACGTTATATGGTAATACTAAATAACGTTATACGTTATAACGTAATACTATATAACGTTATACGTTATAACGTAATACTATATAACGTCATACGTTATAACGTAATACTATATAACGTTATACGTTATATGGTAATACTATATAACGTTATACGTTATATGGTAATACTATATAACGTTATACGTTATAACGTCATACTATATAACGTTATACGTTATCACGTAATACTATATAACGTTATACGTTACATGGTGATACTATATAACGTTATACGTTACATGGTGATACTATATAACGTTATACGTTACATGGTGATACTATATAACGTTATACGTTATATGGTAATACTATATAACGTTATACGTTATAACGTAATACTATATAACGTTATACGTTATATGGTAATACTATATAACGTTATAACGTAATAGTATATAACGTTATACGTTATACCGTAATACTATATAACTTTATACGTGATATGGTAATACTATATAACGTTAAACGTTATAACGTAATACTATATAACGTTATACGTTATAACGTAATACTATATAACTTTATACGTGATATGGTAATACTATATAACGTTAAACGTTATAACGTAATACTATATAACGTTATACGTTATAACGTAATACTATATAACGTTATACGTTATATGGTAATACTAAATAACGTTATACGTTATAACGTAATACTATATAACGTTATACGTTATAACGTAATACTATATAACGTTATACGTTACATGGTGATACTATATAACGTTATACGTTATATGGTAATACTATATAACGTTATACGTTATAACGTAATACTATATAACGTTATACGTTATAACGTAATACTATATAACGTTATACGTTATATGGTAATACTAAATAACGTTATACGTTATAACGTAATACTATATAACGTTATACGTTATAACGTAATACTATATAACGTCATACGTTATAACGTAATACTATATAACGTTATACGTTATATGGTAATACTATATAACGTTATACGTTATATGGTAATACTATATAACGTTATACGTTATAACGTCATACTATATAACGTTATACGTTATCACGTAATACTATATAACGTTATACGTTACATGGTGATACTATATAACGTTATACGTTACATGGTGATACTATATAACGTTATACGTTATAACGTAATACTATATAACGTTATACGTTATAACGTAATACTATATAACGTTATACGTTATAACGTAATACTATATAACGTTATACGTTATAACGTAACACTATATAAAGTTATACGTTATAACGTAATACTATATAACGTTATACGTTATATGGTAATACTATATAACGTTATACGTTATAACGTAATACTATATAACGTTATACGTTATAACGTAATACTATATAACGTTATACGTTACATGGTGATACTATATAACGTTATACGTTACATGGTGATACTATATAACGTTATACGTTATAACGTAATACTATATAACGTTATACGTTATAACGTAATACTATATAACGTAATACGTTATAACGTAATACTATATAACGTTATACGTTATAACGTAACACTATATAAAGTTATACGTTATAACGTAATACTCTATAACGTTATACGTTATATGGTAATACTATATAACGTTATACGTTATAACGTAATACTATATAACGTTATACGTTATAACGTAATACTATATAACGTTATACCTTACATGGTGATACTATATAACGTTATACGTTACCTGGTGATACTATATAACGTTATACGTTACATGGTGATACTATATAACGTTATACGTTATATGGTAATACTATATAACGTTATACGTTATAACGTAATACTATATAACGTTATACGTTATATGGTAATACTATATAACGTTATACGTTATAACGTCATACTATATAACGTTATACGTTATAACGTAATACTATATAACGTTATACGTTACATGGTGATACTATATAACGTTATACGTTATATGGTAATACTATATAACGTTATACGTTATAACGTAATACTATATAACGTTATACGTTATATGGTAATACTATATAACGTTATAACGTAATAGTATATAACGTTATACGTTATACCGTAATACTATATAACGTTAAACGTTATAACGTAATACTATATAACGTTATACGTGATATGGTAATACTATATAACGTTAAACGTTATAACGTAATACTATATAACGTTATACGTTATAACGTAATACTATATAACTATATACGTGATATGGTAATACTATATAACGTTAAACGTTATAACGTAATACTATATAACGTTATACGTTATAACGTAATACTATATAACGTTATACGTTATATGGTAATACTAAATAACGTTATACGTTATAACGTAATACTATATAACGTTATACGTTATAACGTAATACTATATAACGTTATACGTTATATGGTAATACTATATAACGTTATACGTTATAACGTCATACTATATAACGTTATACGTTATCACGTAATACTATATAACGTTATACGTTACATGGTGATACTATATAACGTTATACGTTACATGGTGATACTATATAACGTTATACGTTATAACGTAATACTATATAACGTTATACGTTATAACGTAATACTATATAACGTTATACGTTATAACGTAACACTATATAAAGTTATACGTTATAACGTAATACTATATAACGTTATACGTTATATGGTAATACTATATAACGTTATACGTTATAACGTAATACTATATAACGTTATACGTTATAACGTAATACTATATAACGTTATACGTTATATGGTAATACTATATAACGTTATACGTTATATGGTAATACTATATAACGTTATACGTTATATGGTAATACTATATAACGTTATACGTTATAACGTAATACTATATAACGTTGTACGTTACATGGTGATACTATATAACGTTATACGTTATAACGTAATACTATAAAATGTTACACGTTATAACGTAATACTATATAACGTTATACGTTATAACGTAATACTATATAACGTTATACGTTATAGTGTAATACTATATAACGTTATACGTTATAACGTAATACTATATAACGTTATACGTTATAACGTAATAATATATAACGTTATACGTTATAACGTAATACTATATAACGTTATACGTTACATGGTGATACTATATAACGTTATAACGTAATAGTATATAACGTTATACGTTATACCGTAATACTATATAACTTTATACGTGATATGGTAATACTATATAACGTTAAACGTTATAACGTAATACTATATAACGTTATACGTTATAACGTAATAGTATATAACGTTATACGTTATAACGTAATACTATATAACGTTATACGTTATAACGTAATACTATATAACGTTATACGTTATAACGTAATACTATATAACGTTATACGTTATATGGTAATACTATATAACGTTATACGTTATATGGTAATACTATATAACGTTATACGTTATATGGTAATACTATATAACGTTATACGTTACATGGTGATACTATATAACGTTATACGTTATAACGTAATACTATATAAAGTTATACGTTATAACGTAATACTATATAACGTTATACGTTATAACGTAATACTATATAACGTTATACGTTATAACGTAATACTATATAACGTTATACGTTATAACGTAATACTATATAACGTTATACGTTATATGGTAATACTATATAACGTTATACGTTATATGGTAATACTATATAACGTTATACCTTATATGGTAATACTATATAACGTTATACGTTATAACGTCATACTATATAACGTTATACGTTATAACGTAATACTATATAACGTTATACGTTACATGGTGATACTATATAACGTTATACGTTACATGGTGATACTATATAACGTTATACGTTACATGGTGATACTATATAACGTTATACGTTATAACGTAATACTATATAAAGTTATACGTTATAACGTAATACTATATAACGTTATACGTTATAACGTAATACTATATAACGTTATTCGTTATAACGTAATACTATATAACGTTATACGTTATATGGTAATACTATATAACGTTATACGTTATATGGTAATACTATATAACGTTATACGTTATAACGTAATACTATATAACGTTATACGTTACATGGTGATACTATATAACGTTATAACGTAATAGTATATAACGTTATACGTTATACCGTAATACTATATAACTTTATACGTGATATGGTAATACTATATAACGTTAAACGTTATAACGTAATACTATATAACGTTATACGTTATAACGTAATAGTATATAACGTTATACGTTATAACGTAATACTATATAACGTTATACGTTATAACGTAACACTATATAAAGTTATACGTTATAACGTAATACTATATAACGTTATACGTTATATGGTAATACTATATAACGTTATACGTTATATGGTAATACTATATAACGTTATACGTTATAACGTCATACTATATAACGTTATACGTTATAACGTAATACTATATAACGTTATACGTTACATGGTGATACTATATAACGTTATACGTTACATGGTGATACTATATAACGTTATACGTTACATGGTGATACTATATAACGTTATACGTTATATGGTAATACTATATAACGTTATACGTTATAACGTAATACTATATAACGTTATACGTTATATGGTAATACTATATAACGTTATAACGTAATAGTATATAACGTTATACGTTATAGCGTAATACTATATAACTTTATACGTGATATGGTAATACTATATAACGTTAAACGTTATAACGTAATACTATATAACGTTATACGTTATAACGTAATACTATATAACTTTATACGTGATATGGTAATACTATATAACGTTAAACGTTATAACGTAATACTATATAACGTTATACGTTATAACGTAATACTATATAACGTTATACGTTATATGGTAATACTAAATAACGTTATACGTTATAACGTAATACTATATAACGTTATACGTTATAACGTAATACTATATAACGTTATACGTTATATCGTAATACTATATAACGTTATACGTTATAACGTAATACTATATAACGTTATACGATATAACGTAATACTATATAAAGTTATACGTTATAACGTAATACTATATAACGTTATAACGTAATAGTATATAACGTTATACGTTATACCGTAATACTATATAACGTTAAACGATATAACGTAATACTATATAACGTTATACGTTATATGGTAATACTATATAACGTTAAACGTTATAACGTAATACTATATAACGTTATACGTTATCACGTAATACTATATAACGTTATACGTTACATGGTGGTACTATATAACGTTATACGTTACATGGTGATACTATATAACGTTATACGTTATAACGTAATACTATATAACGTTATACGTTATAACGTAATACTATATAACGTTATACGTTATATGGTAATACTATATAACGTTATACGTTATATGGTAATACTATATAACGTTGTACGTTACATGATGATACTATATAACGTTATACGTTATATGGTAATACTATATAACGTTATACGTTATATGGTAATACTATATAACGTTATACGTTATAACGTCATACTATATAACGTTATACGTTATCACGTAATACTGTATAACGTTATACGTTACATGGTGATACTATATAACGTTATACGTTACATGGTGATACTATATAACGTTATACGTTATAACGTAATACTATATAACGTTATACGTTATAACGTAATACTATATAACGTTATACGTTATAACGTAATACTATATAACGTTATACGTTATAACGTAACACTATATAAAGTTATACGTTATAACGTAATACTATATAACGTTATACGTTATATGGTAATACTATATAACGTTATACGTTATAACGTAATACTATATAACGTTATACGTTATAACGTAATACTATATAACGTTATACGTTACATGGTGATACTATATAACGTTATACGTTACATGGTGATACTATATAACGTTATACGTTACATGGTGATACTATATAACGTTATACGTTATATGGTAATACTATATAACGTTATACGTTATAACGTAATACTATATAACGTTATACGTTATATGGTAATACTATATAACGTTATAACGTAATAGTATATAACGTTATACGTTATACCGTAATACTATATAACGTTATACGTTATATCGTAATACTATATAACGTTATACGTTATAACGTAATACTATATAACGTTATACGTTATAACGTAATACTATATAACGTTATACGTTATAACGTAATACTATATAACGTTATACGTTATAACGTAATACTATATAACGTTATACGTTATAACGTAATACTATATAACGTTATACGTTATATGGTAATACTATATAACGTTATACGATATAACGTAATACTATATAAAGTTATACGTTATAACGTAATACTATATAACGTTATACGTTATATGGTAATACTATATAACGTTATACGTTATAACGTCATACTATATAACGTTATACGTTATAACGTAATACTATATAACGTTATACGTTACATGGTGATACTATATAACGTTATACGTTACATGGTGATACTATATAACGTTATACGTTACATGGTGATACTATATAACGTTATACGTTATATGGTAATACTATATAACGTTATACGTTATAACGTAATACTATATAACGTTATACGTTATATGGTAATACTATATAACGTTATAACGTAATAGTATATAACGTTATACGTTATACCGTAATACTATATAACTTTATACGTGATATGGTAATACTATATAACGTTAAACGTTATAACGTAATACTATATAACGTTATACGTTATAACGTAATACTATATAACTTTATACGTGATATGGTAATACTATATAACGTTAAACGTTATAACGTAATACTATATAACGTTATACGTTATAACGTAATACTATATAACGTTATACGTTATATGGTAATACTAAATAACGTTATACGTTATAACGTAATACTATATAACGTTATACGTTATATCGTAATACTATATAACGTTATACGTTACATGGTGATACTATATAACGTTATACGTTATATGGTAATACTATATAACGTTATACGTTATAACGTAATACTATAGAACGTTATACGTTATATGGTAATACTATATAACGTTATAACGTAATAGTATATAACGTTATACGTTATACCGTAATACTATATAACGTTAAACGATATAACGTAATACTATATAACGTTATACGTTATATGGTAATACTATATAACGTTATACGTTATAACGTCATACTATATAACGTTATACGTTATAACGTAATACTATATAACGTTATACGTTACATGGTGATACTATATAACGTTATACGTTACATGGTGATACTATATAACGTTATACGTTACATGGTGATACTATATAACGTTATACGTTATATGGTAATACTATATAACGTTATACGTTATATGGTAATACTATATAACGTTATACGTTATAACGTAATACTATATAACGTTATACGTTATAACGTAACACTATATAAAGTTATACGTTATAACGTAATACTATGTAACGTTATACGTTACATGGTGATACTATATAACGTTATACGTTACATGGTGATACTATATAACGTTATACGTTATAACGTAATACTATATAACGTTATACGTTATAACGTAATACTATATAACGTTATACGTTATAACGTAATACTATATAACGTTATACGTTATAACGTAACACTATATAAAGTTATACGTTATAACGTAATACTATATAACGTTATACGTTATATGGTAATACTATATAACGTTATACGTTATAACGTAATACTATATAACGTTATACGTTATAACGTAATACTATATAACGTTATACGTTATATGGTAATACTATATAACGTTATACGTTATATGGTAATACTATATAACGTTATACGTTATATGGTAATACTATATAACGTTATACGTTATAACGTAATACTATATAACGTTGTACGTTACATGGTGATACTATATAACGTTATACGTTATAACGTAATACTATAAAATGTTACATGGTAATACTATATAACGTTATACGTTATAACGTAATACTATATAACGTTATACGTTATAACGTAATACTATATAACGTTATACGTTATAACGTAATACTATATAACGTTATACGTTATATGGTAATACTATATAACGTTATACGATATAACGTAATACTATATAAAGTTATACGTTATAACGTAATACTATATAACGTTATACGTTATATGGTAATACTATATAACGTTATACGTTATAACGTCATACTATATAACGTTATACGTTATAACGTAATACTATATAACGTTATACGTTACATGGTGATACTATATAACGTTATACGTTACATGGTGATACTATATAACGTTATACGTTACATGGTGATACTATATAACGTTATACGTTATATGGTAATACTATATAACGTTATACGTTATAACGTAATACTATATAACGTTATACGTTATATGGTAATACTATATAACGTTATAACGTAATAGTATATAACGTTATACGTTATACCGTAATACTATATAACTTTATACGTGATATGGTAATACTATATAACGTTAAACGTTATAACGTAATACTATATAACGTTATACGTTATAACGTCATACTATATAACGTTATACGTTATAACGTAATACTATATAACGTTATACGTTACATGGTGATACTATATAACGTTATACGTTACATGGTGATACTATATAACGTTATACGTTACATGGTGATACTATATAACGTTATACGTTATATGGTAATACTATATAACGTTATACGTTATATGGTAATACTATATAACGTTATAACGTAATAGTATATAACGTTATACGTTATACCGTAATACTATATAACGTTATACGTTATATGGTAATACTATATAACGTTATACGTTATAACGTAATACTATATAACGTTATACGTTATAACGTAATACTATATAACGTTATACGTTATAACGTAATACTATATAACGTTATACGTTATATGGTAATACTATATAACGTTATACGATATAACGTAATACTATATAAAGTTATACGTTATAACGTAATACTATATAACGTTATACGTTATATGGTAATACTATATAACGTTATACGTTATAACGTCATACTATATAACGTTATACGTTATAACGTAATACTATATAACGTTATACGTTACATGGTGATACTATATAACGTTATACGTTACATGGTGATACTATATAACGTTATACGTTACATGGTGATACTATATAACGTTATACGTTATATGGTAATACTATATAACGTTATACGTTATAACGTAATACTATATAACGTTATACGTTATATGGTAATACTATATAACGTTATAACGTAATAGTATATAACGTTATACGTTATACCGTAATACTATATAACTTTATACGTGATATGGTAATACTATATAACGTTAAACGTTATAACGTAATACTATATAACGTTATACGTTATAACGTAATACTATATAACTTTATACGTGATATGGTAATACTATATAACGTTAAACGTTATAACGTAATACTATATAACGTTATTCGTTATAACGTAATACTATATAACGTTATACGTTATATGGTAATACTAAATAACGTTATACGTTATATGGTAATACTATATAACGTTATACGTTATAACGTAATACTATATAACGTTATACGTTATATGGTAATACTATATAACGTTATAACGTAATAGTATATAACGTTATACGTTATACCGTAATACTATATAACGTTAAACGTTATAACGTAATACTATATAACGTTATACGTTATATGGTAATACTATATAACGTTATACGTTATAACGTCATACTATATAACGTTATACGTTATAACGTAATACTATATAACGTTATACGTTACATGGTGATACTATATAACGTTATACGTTATATGGTAATACTATATAACGTTATACGTTATATGGTAATACTATATAACGTTATACGTTATATGGTAATACTATATAACGTTATACGTTATATGGTAATACTATATAACGTTATACGTTATATGGTAATACTATATAAGGTTATACGTTATGACGTCATACTATATAACGTTATACGTTATCACGTAATACTATATAACGTTATACGTTACATGGTGATACTATATAACGTTATACGTTACATGGTGATACTATATAACGTTATACGTTATAACGTAATACTATATAACGTTATACGTTATAACGTAATACTATATAACGTTATACGTTATAACGTAATACTATATAACGTTATACGTTATAACGTAACACTATATAAAGTTATACGTTATAACGTAATACTATATAACGTTATACGTTATATGGTAATACTATATAACGTTATACGTTATAACGTAATACTATATAACGTTATACGTTATAACGTAATACTATATAACGTTATACGTTATATGGTAATACTATATAACGTTATACGTTATATGGTAATACTATATAACGTTATACGTTATATGGTAATACTATATAACGTTATACGTTATAACGTAATACTATATAACGTTGTACGTTACATGGTGATACTATATAACGTTATACGTTATAACGTAATACTATAAAATGTTACACGTTATAACGTAATACTATATAACGTTATACGTTATAACGTAATACTATATAACGTTATACGTTATAACGTAATACTATATAACGTTATACGTTATAACGTAATACTATATAACGTTATACGTTATAACGTAATAATATATAACGTTATACGTTATAACGTAATACTATATAACGTTATACGTTACATGGTGATACTATATAACGTTATAACGTAATAGTATATAACGTTATACGTTATAACGTAATACTATAAAATGTTACACGTTATAACGTAATACTATATAACGTTAAACGTTATAACGTAATACTATATAACGTTATACGTTATAACGTAATAGTATATAACGTTATACGTTATAACGTAATACTATATAAAGTTATACGTTATAACGTAATACTATATAACGTTATACGTTATAACGTAATACTATATAACGTTATACGTTATAACGTAATACTATATAACGTTATACGTTATAACGTAACACTATATAAAGTTATACGTTATAACGTAATACTATATAACGTTATACGTTATATGGTAATACTATATAACGTTATACGTTATAACGTAATACTATATAACGTTATACGTTATAACGTAATACTATATAACGTTATACGTTACATGGTGATACTATATAACGTTATACGTTACATGGTGATACTATATAACGTTATACGTTACATGGTGATACTATATAACGTTATACGTTATAACGTAATACTATATAAAGTTATACGTTATAACGTAATACTATATAACGTTATACGTTATAACGTAATACTATATAACGTTATTCGTTATAACGTAATACTATATAACGTTATACGTTATATGGTAATACTATATAACGTTATACGTTATATGGTAATACTATATAACGTTATACGTTATAACGTAATACTATATAACGTTATACGTTACATGGTGATACTATATAACGTTATAACGTAATAGTATATAACGTTATACGTTATACCGTAATACTATATAACTTTATACGTGATATGGTAATACTATATAACGTTAAACGTTATAACGTTTTACTATATAACGTTATACGTTATAACGTAATAGTATATAACGTTATACGTTATAACGTAATACTACATAACGTTATACGTTATATGGTAATACTAAATAACGTTATACTTTATAACGTATTCCCATATAACGTTATACGTTACATGGTGATACTATATAACGTTATACGTTACATGGTGATACTATATAACGTTATACGTTACTTGGTGATACTATATAACGTTATACGTTAAATGGTAATACTATATAACGTTATACGTTACATGGTGATACTATATAACGTTATACGTTATATGGTGATACTATATAACGTTATACGTTATAACGTAATACTATATAACGTTATACGTTATAACGTAATACTATATAACGTTATACGTTACATGGTGATACTATATAACGTTATACGTTACATGGTGATACTATATGACGTTATACGTTACATGGTGATACTATATAACGTTATACGTTACATGGTGATACTATATAACGTTATACGTTACATGGTGATATTATATAACGTTATACGTTATATGGTAATACTATATAACGTTATACGTTATATGGTAATACTATATAACGTTATACGTTATAACGTCATACTATATAACGTTATACGTTATAACGTAATACTATATAACGTTATACGTTACATGGTGATACTATATAACGTTATACGTTACATGGTGATACTATATAACGTTATACGTTATATGGTGATACTATATAACGTTATACGTTATAACGTAATACTATAAAATGTTACACGTTATAACGTAATACTATATAACGTTAAACGTTATAACGTAATACTATATAACGTTATACGTTATAACGTAATAGTATATAACGTTATACGTTATAACGTAATACTATATAAAGTTATACGTTATAACGTAATACTATATAACGTTATACGTTACATGGTGATACTATATAACGTTATAACGTAATAGTATATAACGTTATACGTTATAACGTAATACTATAAAATGTTACACGTTATAACGTAATACTATATAACGTTAAACGTTATAACGTAATACTATATAACGTTATACGTTATAACGTAATAGTATATAACGTTATACGTTATAACGTAATACTATATAAAGTTATACGTTATAACGTAATACTATATAACGTTATACGTTATAACGTAATACTATATAACGTTATACGTTATAACGTAATACTATATAACGTTATACGTTATAACGTAACACTATATAAAGTTATACGTTATAACGTAATACTATATAACGTTATACGTTATATGGTAATACTATATAACGTTATACGTTATATGGTAATACTATATAACGTTATACGTTATAACGTAATACTATATAACGTTATACGTTATAACGTAATACAATATAACGTTATACGTTATAACGTAATACTATATAACGTTATACGTTATAACGTAATACTATATAACGTTATACGATATAACGTAATACTATATAACGTTATACGTTACATGGTGATACTATATAACGTTATACGTTACATGGTGATACTATATAACGTTATACGTTACATGGTGATACTATATAACGTTATACGTTATATGGTAATACTATATAACGTTATACGTTATATGGTAATACTATATAACGTTATACGTTATAACGTAATACTATATAACGTTATACGTTATAACGTAATACTATATAACGTTGTACGTTACATGGTGATACTATATAACGTTATACGTTATAACGTAATACTATAAAATGTTACACGTTATAACGTAATACTATATAACGTTATACGTTATAACGTAATACTATATAACGTTATACGTTATAACGTAATACTATATAACGTTATACGTTATAACGTAATACTATATAACGTTATACGTTATAACGTAATACTATATAACGTTATACGTTATAACGTAATACTATATAACGTTATACGTTACATGGTGATACTATATAACGTTATAACGTAATAGTATATAACGTTATACGTTATACCGTAATACTATATAACTTTATACGTGATATGGTAATACTATATAACGTTAAACGTTATAACGTAATACTATTTAACGTTATACGTTATAACGTAATACTATATAACGTTATACGTTATAACGTAATACTATATAACGTTATACGTTATAACGTAATACTATATAACGTTATACGATATATCGTAATACTATATAACGTTATACGTTACATGGTGATACTATATAACGTTATACGTTACATGGTGATACTATATAACGTTATACGTTACATGGTGATACTATATAACGTTATACGTTATATGGTAATACTATATAACGTTATACGTTATATGGTAATACTATATAACGTTATACGTTACATGGTTATACTACATAACGTTATACGTTATAACGTAATACTATATAAAGTTATACGTTATAACGTAATACTATATAACGTTATACGTTATAACGTAATACTATATAACGTTATACGTTATAACGTAATACTATATAACGTTATACGTTATATGGTAATACTATATAACGTTATACGTTATATGGTAATACTATATAACGTTATACGTTACATGGTGATACTACATAACGTTATACGTTATAACGTAATACTATATAACGTTATACGTTATAACGTAATACTATATAACGTTATACGTTATAACGTAATACTATATAACGATATACGTTATATGGTAATACTATATAACGTTATACGTTATATGGTAATACTATATAACGTTATACGTTATAACGTAATACTATATAACGTTGTACGTTACATGGTGATACTATATAACGTTATACGTTATAACGTAATACTATAAAATGTTACACGTTATAACGTAATACTATATAACGTTATACGTTATAACGTAATACTATATAACGTTATACGTTATAACGTAATACTATATAACGTTATACGTTATAACGTAATACTATATAACGTTATACGTTATAACGTAATACTATATAACGTTATACGTTACATGGTGATACTATATAACGTTATAACGTAATAGTATATAACGTTATACGTTATACCGTAATACTATATAACTTTATACGTGATATGGTAATACTATATAACGTTAAACGTTATAACGTAATACTATATAACGTTATACGTTATAACGTAATACTATATAACGTTATACGTTATAACGTAATACTATATAACGTTATGCGTTATAACGTAATACTATATAACGTTATACGTTATATGGTAATACTATATAACGTTATACGTTATAACGTAATACTATATAACGTTATACGTTATAACGTAATACTATATAACGTTATACGTTACATGGTGATACTATATAACGTTATACGTTACATGGTGATACTATATAACGTTATACGTTACATGGTGATACTATATAACGTTATACGTTATAACGTAATACTATATAACGTTATACGTTACATGGTGATACTACATAACGTTATACGTTATAACGTAATACTATATAAAGTTATACGTTATAACGTAATACTATATAACGTTATACGTTATAACGTAATACTATATAACGTTATACGTTATAACGTAATACTATATAACGTTATACGTTATATGGTAATACTATATAACGTTATACGTTATATGGTAATACTATATAACGTTATACGTTACATGGTGATACTACATAACGTTATACGTTATAACGTAATACTATATAACGTTATACGTTATAACGTAATACTATATAACGTTATACGTTATAACGTAATACTATATAACGATATACGTTATATGGTAATACTATATAACGTTATACGTTATATGGTAATACTATATAACGTTATACGTTATAACGTAATACTATATAACGTTGTACGTTACATGGTGATACTATATAACGTTATACGTTATAACGTAATACTATAAAATGTTACACGTTATAACGTAATACTATATAACGTTATACGTTATAACGTAATACTAT
>NW_027185095.1:0-33303 GCF_040668555.2 Bombus flavifrons
GTTATAACGTATAACGTTATATAGTATTACGTTATAACGTATAACATTATATAGTATTACGTTATAACGTATAACGTTATATAGTATCACCATGTAACGTATAACGTTATATAGTATTACGTTATAACGTATAACGTTATATAGTACTACGTTATAACGTATAACGTTATATAGTATTACGTTATAACGTATAACGTTATATAGTGTTACGTTATAATGTATAACGTTATATAGTACTACGTTATAACGTATAACGATATATAGTATTACGTTATAACGTATAACGTTATATAGTATTACGTTATAACGTATAACGTTATATAGTATTACGTTATACCGTATAACGTTATATAGTATTACGTTATAACGTATAACGTTATATAGTATTACGTTATAACGTATAACGTTATAACGTATAACGTTATATAGTATTACGTTATAACGTATAACATTATATAGTATTACGTTATAACGTATAACGTTGTATAGTATTACGTTATAACGTATAACGTTATATAGTATTACGTTATAACGTATAACATTATATAGTATTACGTTATAACGTATAACGTTATATAGTATCACCATGTAACGTATAACGTTATATAGTATTACGTTATAACGTATAACGTTATATAGTATTACGTTATAACGTATAACGTTATATAGTATTACGTTATAACGTATAACGTTATATGGTATTACCATATAACGTATAGCGTTATATAGTATTACGTTATAACGTATAACATTATATAGTATTACGTTATAACGTATAACGTTATATAGTATCACCATGTAACGTATAACGTTATACAGTATTACGTTATAACGTATAACGTTATATAGTATTACGTTATAACGTATAACGTTATATAGTGTTACGTTATAACGTATAACGTTATATAGTATTACGTTATAACGTATAACGTTATATAGTATTACGTTATAACGTATAACGTTATATAGTATTACGTTATAACGTATAACGTTATATAGTATTACGTTATAACGTATAACGATATATAGTATTACGTTATAACGTATAACGTTATATAGTATTACGTTATGACGTATAACGTTATATAGTATTACGTTATGACGTATAACGTTATATAGTATTACGTTATACCGTATAACGTTATATAGTATTAAGTTATAACGTATAACGTTATATAGTATTACGTTATAACGTTATATAGTATCACCATATAACGTATAACGTTATATAGTATTACGTTATAACGTATAACGTTATATAGTATTACGTTATAACGTATAACGTTATATAGTATTAAGTTATAACGTATAACGTTATATAGTATTACGTTATAACGTTATATAGTATCACCATATAACGTATAACGTTATATAGTATTACGTTATAACGTATAACGTTATATAGTATTACGTTATAACGTATAACGTTATATAGTATTACGTTATAACGTATAACGTTATATAGTATTACGTTATAACGTATAACATTATATAGTATTACGTTATAACGTATAACGTTATATAGTATCACCAAGTAACGTATAACGTTATATAGTATTACGTTATACCGTATAACGTTATATAGTATTAAGTTATAACGTATAACGTTATATAGTATTACGTTATAACGTTATATAGTATTACCATATAACGTATATCGTTATATAGTATTACCGTATAACGTATAACGTTATATAGTATTACGTTATAACGTATAACGTTATATAGTATCACGTTATGACGTATAACGTTATATGGTATTACCATATAACGTATAGCGTTATATAGTATTACGTTATAACGTATAACGTTATAACGTATAACGTTATATAGTATTACGTTATAACGTATAACGTTATATAGTATTACGTTATAACGTATAACGTTATAACGTATAACGTTATATAGTATTACGTTATAACGTATAACATTATATAGTATTACGTTATAACGTATAACGTTATATAGTATTACGTTATAACGTTATATAGTATCACCATATAACGTATAACGTTATATAGTATTACGTTATAACGTTATATAGTATCACCATATAACGTATAACGTTATATAGTATTACGTTATAACGTATAACGTTATATAGTATTACGTTATAACGTATAACGTTATATAGTATTAAGTTATAACGTATAACGTTATATAGTATTACGTTATGACGTATAACGTTATATAGTATTACGTTATACCGTATAACGTTATATAGTATTAAGTTATAACGTATAACGTTATATAGTATTACGTTATAACGTTATATAGTATCACCATATAACGTATAACGTTATATAGTATTACGTTATAACGTATAACGTTATATAGTATTACGTTATAACGTATAACGTTATATAGTATTAAGTTATAACGTATAACGTTATATAGTATTACGTTATAACGTTATATAGTATCACCATATAACGTATAACGTTATATAGTATTACGTTATAACGTATAACGTTATATAGTATTACGTTATAACGTATAACGTTATATAGTATTACGTTATAACTTATAACGTTATATAGTATTACGTTATAACGTATAACGTTATATAGTATTACCAGATAACGTATATCGTTATATAGTATTACCTTATAACGTATAACGTTATATAGTATTACGTTATAACGTATAACGTTATATAGTATTACGTTATGACGTATAACGTTATATGGTATTACCATATAACGTATAGCGTTATATAGTATTACGTTATAACGTTATATAGTTTCACCATATAACGTATAACGTTATATAGTATTACGTTATAACGTATAACGTTATATAGTATTATGTTATAACGTATAACGTTATATAGTATTACGTTATACCGTATAACGTTATATAGTATTAAGTTATAACGTATAACGTTATAACGTATAACGTTATATAGTATTACGTTATAACGTATAACATTATATAGTATTACGTTATAACGTATAACGTTATATAGTATTACGTTATAACGTATAACGTTATATAGTATTACGTTATAACGTATAACGTTATATAGTATTACGTTATAACGTATAACGTTATATAGTATTACGTTATAACGTATAACATTATATAGTATTACGTTATAACGTTATATAGTATCACCATATAACGTATAACGTTATATAGTATTACGTTATAACGTATAACGTTATATAGTATTACGTTATAACGTATAACGTTATAACGTATAACGTTATATAGTATTACGTTATAACGCATAACGTTATATAGTATTACGTTATAACGTATAACGTTATAACGTATAACGTTATATAGTATTACGTTATAACGCATAACGTTATATAGTATTACGTTATAACGTATAACGTTATATAGTATTACCATATAACGTATAGCGTTATATAGTATTACGTTATAACGTTATATAGTTTCACCATATAACGTATAACGTTATATAGTATTACGTTATAACGTATAACGTTATATAGTATTATGTTATAACGTATAACGTTATATAGTATTACGTTATACCGTATAACGTTATATAGTATTAAGTTATAACGTATAACGTTATAACGTATAACGTTATATAGTATTACGTTATAACGTATAACATTATATAGTATTACGTTATAACGTATAACGTTATATAGTATTACGTTATAACGTATAACGTTATATAGTATTACGTTATAACGTATAACGTTATATAGTATTACGTTATAACGTATAACGTTATATAGTATTACGTTATAACGTATAACATTATATAGTATTACGTTATAACGTTATATAGTATCACCATATAACGTATAACGTTATATAGTATTACGTTATAACGTATAACGTTATATAGTATTACGTTATAACGTATAACGTTATAACGTATAACGTTATATAGTATTACGTTATAACGCATAACGTTATATAGTATTACGTTATAACGTATAACGTTATATAGTATTACCATATAACGTATATCGTTATATAGTATTACGTTATAACGTATAACGCTATATAGTATTACGTTATAACGTATAACGTTATATAGTATTACTTTATAACGTATAACGTTATATAGTATCACCATGTAACGTATAACGTTATATAGTATTACGTTATAACGTATAACGTTATATAGTATTACGATATAACGTATAACGTTATATAGTACTACGTTATAACGTATAACGTTATATAGTATTACGTTATAACGTATAACGTTATATAGCATCACCATGTAACGTATAACGTTATATAGTATTACGTTATAACGTATAACGTTATATAGTATTACGTTATAACGTATAACGTTATGTAGTATTACGTTATAACGTATAACGTTATATAGTATTACGTTATAACGTATAACGTTATATAGTATTACGTTATAACGTATAACATTATATAGTATTACGTTATAACGTATAACGTTATATAGTATCACCATGTAACGTATAACGTTATATAGTATTACGTTATAACGTATAACGTTATATAGTATTACGTTATGACGTATAACGTTATATAGTATTACGTTATACCGTATAACGTTATATAGTATTACGTTACAACGTATAACGTTATATAGTATTACGTTATAACGTTATATAGTATCACCATATAACGTATAACGTTATATAGTATTACGTTATAACGTATAACGTTATATAGTATTACGTTATAACGTATAACGTTATATAGTATTACCATATAACGTATATCGTTATATAGTATTACGTTATAACGTATAACGATATATAGTATTACGTTATAACGTATAAAGTTATATAGTATTACGTTATGACGTATAACGTTATATAGTATTACGTTATACCGTATAACGTTATATAGTATTACGTTACAACGTATAACGTTATATAGTATTACGTTATAACGTTATATAGTATCACCATATAACGTATAACGTTATATAGTATTACGTTATAACGTATAACGTTATATAGTATTACGTTATAACGTATAACGTTATATAGTATTACGTTATAACGTATAACGTTATATAGTGTTACGTTATAACGTATAACGTTATATAGTATTACGTTATAACGTATAACGTTATATAGTATTACGTTATAACGTATAACGTTATATAGTATTACGTTATGACGTATAACGTTATATGGTATTACCATATAACGTATAGCGTTATATAGTATTACGTTATAACGTTATATAGTTTCACCATATAACGTATAACGTTATATAGTATTACGTTATAACGTATAACGTTATATAGTATTACGTTATATCGTATAACGTTATATAGTATTACGTTATAACGTATAACGTTATATAGTATTACGTTATAACGTATAACGTTATATAGTATTACGTTATAACGTATAACGTTATATAGTATTACGTTATAACGCATAACGTTATATAGTATTACGTTATAACGTATAACGTTATATAGTATTACGTTATAACGTATAACGTTATATAGTATTACGTTATAACGTATAACGTTATATAGTATCACCATGTAACGTATAACGTTATATAGTATCACCATGTAACGTATAACGTTATATAGTATTACGTTATAACGTATAACGTCATGTAGTATTACGTTATAACGTATAACGTTATGTAGTATTACGTTATGACGTATAACGTTATATAGTATTACGTTATAACGTATAACGTTATATAATATTACCATATAACGTATAACGTTATATAATATTACCATATAAAGTATAACGTTATATAGTATTACGTTATAACGTATAACGTTGTATAGTATTACGTTATATCGTATAACGTTGTATAGTATTACGTTATATCGTATAACGTTATATAGTATTACGTTATAACGTATAACGTTATATAGTATTACGTTATATCGTATAACGTTATATAGTATTACGTTATAACGTATAACGTTATATAGTACTACGTTATAACGTATAACGTTATATAGTATTACGTTATAACGTATAACGTTATATAGAATTACGTTATAACGTATAACGTTATATAGTATTACGTTATAACGTATAACGTTATGTAGTATTACGTTATAACGTATAACGTTATGTAGTATTACGTTATAACGTATAACGTTATGTAGTATTACGTTATAACGTATAACGTTATGTAGTATTACGTTATAACGTATAACGTTATATAGTATTACGTTATATCGTATAACGTTATATAGTATTACGTTATAACGTATAACGTTATATAGTATTACGTTATAACGTATAACGTTATATAGTATTACGTTATAACGTATAACGTTATATAGTATTACGTTATAACGTATAACGTTATATAGTATTACGTTATAACGTATAACGTTATATAGTTTTACGTTATAACGTATAACGTTATATAGTATTACGTTATAACGTACAACGTTATATAGTATCACCATGTAACGTATAACGTTATATAGTATTACGTTATAACGTATAACGTTATATAGTATTACGTTATAACGTATAACGTTATGTAGTATTACGTTATAACGTATAACGTTATATAGTATTACGTTATGACGTATAACGTTATATAGTATTACCTTATAACGTATAACGTTATATAATATTACCATATAACGTATAGCGTTATATACTATTACGTTATAACGTATAACGTTATATAGTATTACGTTATAACGTATAACGTTATATAGTATTACCTTATATCGTATAACGTTATGTAGTATTACGTTATAACGTATAACGTTATATAGTATTACGTTATAACGTATAACGTTATATAGTATTACGTTATAACGTATAACATTATATAGTATTACGTTATAACGTATAACGTTATATAGTATCACCATGTAACGTATAACGTTATATAGTGTTACGTTATAACGTATAACGATATATAGTATTACGTTATAACGTATAACGTTATATAGTATTACGTTATAACGTATAACGTTATATAGTATTACGTTATAACGTATAACATTATATCATATTACGTTATAACGTATAACGTTATATAGTATTACGTTATAACGTATAACGTTATATAGTATTACGTTATAACGTATAACGTTATATAGTATTACGTTATAACGTATAACGTTATATAGTATTACGTTATAACGTATAACGTTATATAGTATTACGTTATAACGTATAACGTTATATAGTATCACCATGTAACGTATAACGTTATATAGTATTACGTTATAACGTATAACGTTATGTAGTATTACGTTATAACGTATAACGTTATATAGTATTACGTTATAACGTATAACATTATATAGTATTACGTTATAACGTATAACGTTATATAGTAGTACGTTATAACGTATAACGTTATATAGTATTACGTTATAACGTATAACGTTATATAGTATTACGTTATAACGTATAACGTTATATAGTATCACCATGTAACGTATAACGTTATATAGTATTACGTTATAACGTATAACGTTATGTAGTATTACGTTATAACGTATAACGTTATATAGTATTACGTTATAACGTATAACGTTATATAGTATCACCATGTAACGTATAACGTTATATAGTATTACGTTATAACGTATAACGTTTTATAGTATTACGTTATAACGTATAACGTTATATAGTATCACCATGTAACGTATAACGTTATATAGTATCACCATGTAACGTATAACGTTATATAGTATTACGTTATAACGTATAACGTCATGTAGTATTACGTTATAACGTATAACGTTATGTAGTATTACGTTATGACGTATAACGTTATATAGTATTACGTTATAACGTATAACGTTATATAATATTACCATATAACGTATAACGTTATATAATATTACCATATAAAGTATAACGTTATATAGTATTACGTTATAACGTATAACGTTGTATAGTATTACGTTATATCGTATAACGTTGTATAGTATTACGTTATATCGTATAACGTTATATAGTATTACGTTATAACGTATAACGTTATATAGTATTACGTTATATCGTATAACGTTATATAGTATTACGTTATAACGTATAACGTTATATAGTACTACGTTATAACGTATAACGTTATATAGTATTACGTTATAACGTATAACGTTATATAGAATTACGTTATAACGTATAACGTTATATAGTATTACGTTATAACGTATAACGTTATGTAGTATTACGTTATAACGTATAACGTTATGTAGTATTACGTTATAACGTATAACGTTATATAGTATTACGTTATATCGTATAACGTTATATTGTATTACGTTATAACGTATAACGTTATATAGTATTACGTTATAACGTATAACGTTATATAGTATTACGTTATAACGTATAACGTTATATAGTATTACGTTATAACGTATAACGTTATATAGTATTACGTTATAACGTATAACGTTATATAGTTTTACGTTATAACGTATAACGTTATATAGTATTACGTTATAACGTACAACGTTATATAGTATCACCATGTAACGTATAACGTTATATAGTATTACGTTATAACGTATAACGTTATATAGTATTACGTTATAACGTATAACGTTATGTAGTATTACGTTATAACGTATAACGTTATATAGTATTACGTTATGACGTATAACGTTATATAGTATTACCTTATAACGTATAACGTTATATAATATTACCATATAACGTATAGCGTTATATACTATTACGTTATAACGTATAACGTTATATAGTATTACGTTATAACGTATAACGTTATATAGTATTACCTTATATCGTATAACGTTATGTAGTATTACGTTATAACGTATAACGTTATATAGTATTACGTTATAACGTATAACGTTATATAGTATTACGTTATAACGTATAACATTATATAGTATTACGTTATAACGTATAACGTTATATAGTATCACCATGTAACGTATAACGTTATATAGTGTTACGTTATAACGTATAACGATATATAGTATTACGTTATAACGTATAACGTTATATAGTATTACGTTATAACGTATAACGTTATATAGTATTACGTTATAACGTATAACGTTATATAGTATTACGTTATAACGTATAACATTATATCATATTACGTTATAACGTATAACGTTATATAGTATTACGTTATAACGTATAACGTTATATAGTATTACGTTATAACGTATAACGTTATATAGTATTACGTTATAACATATAACGTTATATAGTATTACGTTATAACGTATAACGTTATATAGTATTACGTTATAACGTATAACGTTATATAGTATCACCATGTAACGTATAACGTTATATAGTATTACGTTATAACGTATAACGTTATGTAGTATTACGTTATAACGTATAACGTTATATAGTATTACGTTATAACGTATAACATTATATAGTATTACGTTATAACGTATAACGTTATATAGTAGTACGTTATAACGTATAACGTTATATAGTATTACGTTATAACGTATAACGTTATATAGTATTACGTTATAACGTATAACGTTATATAGTATCACCATGTAACGTATAACGTTATATAGTATTACGTTATAACGTATAACGTTATGTAGTATTACGTTATAACGTATAACGTTATATAGTATTACGTTATAACGTATAACGTTATATAGTATCACCATGTAACGTATAACGTTATATAGTATTACGTTATAACGTATAACGTTTTATAGTATTAAGTTATAACGTATAACGTTATATAGTATTACGTTATAACGTATAACGTTATATAGTATTACGTTATAACGTATAACGTTATGTAGTATTACGTTATAACGTATAACGTTATGTAGTATTACGTTATAACGTATAACGTTATATAGTATTACGTTATAACGTATAACGTTATATAGTATTACGTTATAACTTATAACGTTATGTAGTATTACGTTATGACGTATAACGTTATATAGTATTACGTTATAACGTATAACGTTATATAGTGTTACGTTATAACGTATAACGTTATATAGTATTACGTTATAACGTATAACGATATATAGTATTACGTTATAACGTATAACGTTATATAGTATTACGTTATGACGTATAACGTTATATAGTATTACGTTATACCTTATAACGTTATATAGTATTACGTTATAACGTATAACGTTATATAGTATTACGTTATAACGTTATATAGTATCACCATATAACGTATAACGTTATATAGTATTACGTTATAACGTATAACGTTATATAGTATTACGTTATAACGTTATATAGTATCACCATATAACGTATAACGTTATATAGTATTACGTTATAACGTATAACGTTATATAGTATTACGTTATAACGTATAACGTTATATAGTATTAAGTTATAACGTATAACGTTATATAGTATTACGTTATAACGTTATATAGTATCACCATATAACGTATAACGTTATATAGTATTACGTTATAACGTATAACGTTATACAGTATTACGTTATAACGTATAACGTTATATAGTATTACGTTATAACGTATAACGTTATATAGTATTACCATATAACGTATATCGTTATATAGTATTACGTTATAACGTATAACGCTATATAGTATTACGTTATAATGTATAACGTTATATAGTATTACGTTATAACGTATAACGTTATATAGTATCACCATGTAACGTATAACGTTATATAGTATTACGTTATAACGTATAACGTTATATAGTATTACGTTAATACGTATAACGTTATATAGTACTACGTTATAACGTATAACGTTATATAGTATTACGTTATAACGTATAACGTTATATAGTATCACCATGTAACGTATAACGTTATATAGTATTACGTTATAACGTATAACGTTATATAGTATTACGTTATAACGTATAACGTTATGTAGTATTACGTTATAACGTATAACGTTATATAGTATTACGTTATAACGTATAACGTTATATAGTATTACGTTATAACGTATAACGTTATATAGTATTACGTTATAACGTATAACGTTATATAGTATTACGTTATAACGTATAACGTTATATAGTATTACGTTATAACGTATAACGTTATATAGTATTACGTTATAACGTATAACGTTATATAGTATCACCATGTAACGTATAACGTTATATAGTATCACCATGTAACGTATAACGTTATATAGTATTACGTTATAACGTATAACGTCATGTAGTATTACGTTATAACGTATAACGTTATGTAGTATTACGTTATGACGTATAACGTTATATAGTATTACGTTATAACGTATAACGTTATATAATATTACCATATAACGTATAACGTTATATAATATTACCATATAAAGTATAACGTTATATAGTATTACGTTATAACGTATAACGTTGTATAGTATTACGTTATATCGTATAACGTTGTATAGTATTACGTTATATCGTATAACGTTATATAGTATTACGTTATAACGTATAACGTTATATAGTATTACGTTATATCGTATAACGTTATATAGTATTACGTTATAACGTATAACGTTATATAGTACTACGTTATAACGTATAACGTTATATAGTATTACGTTATAACGTATAACGTTATATAGAATTACGTTATAACGTATAACGTTATATAGTATTACGTTATAACGTATAACGTTATGTAGTATTACGTTATAACGTATAACGTTATGTAGTATTACGTTATAACGTATAACGTTATATAGTATTACGTTATATCGTATAACGTTATATAGTATTACGTTATAACGTATAACGTTATATAGTATTACGTTATAACGTATAACGTTATATAGTATTACGTTATAACGTATAACGTTATATAGTATTACGTTATAACGTATAACGTTATATAGTATTACGTTATAACGTATAACGTTATATAGTTTTACGTTATAACGTATAACGTTATATAGTATTACGTTATAACGTATAACGTTATATAGTATTACCATATAACGTATATCGTTATATAGTATTACGTTATAACGTATAACGCTATATAGTATTACGTTATAATGTATAACGTTATATAGTATTACGTTATAACGTATAACGTTATATAGTATCACCATGTAACGTATAACGTTATATAGTATTACGTTATAACGTATAACGTTATATAGTATTACGTTAATACGTATAACGTTATATAGTACTACGTTATAACGTATAACGTTATATAGTATTACGTTATAACGTATAACGTTATATAGTATCACCATGTAACGTATAACGTTATATAGTATTACGTTATAACGTATAACGTTATATAGTATTACGTTATAACGTATAACGTTATGTAGTATTACGTTATAACGTATAACGTTATATAGTATTACGTTATAACGTATAACGTTATATAGTATTACGTTATAACGTATAACGTTATATAGTATTACGTTATAACGTATAACGTTATATAGTATTACGTTATAACGTATAACGTTATATAGTATTACGTTATAACGTATAACGTTATATAGTATTACGTTATAACGTATAACGTTATATAGTATCACCATGTAACGTATAACGTTATATAGTATCACCATGTAACGTATAACGTTATATAGTATTACGTTATAACGTATAACGTCATGTAGTATTACGTTATAACGTATAACGTTATGTAGTATTACGTTATGACGTATAACGTTATATAGTATTACGTTATAACGTATAACGTTATGTAGTATTACGTTATAACGTATAACGTTATGTAGTATTACGTTATAACGTATAACGTTATATAGTATTACGTTATATCGTATAACGTTATATAGTATTACGTTATAACGTATAACGTTATATAGTATTACGTTATAACGTATAACGTTATATAGTATTACGTTATAACGTATAACGTTATATAGTATCACCATATAACGTATAACGTTATATAGTATTACGTTATAACGTATAACGTTATATAGTTTTACGTTATAACGTATAACGTTATATAGTATTACGTTATAACGTATAACGTTATATAGTATTACCATATAACGTATATCGTTATATAGTATTACGTTATAACGTATAACGCTATATAGTATTACGTTATAATGTATAACGTTATATAGTATTACGTTATAACGTATAACGTTATATAGTATCACCATGTAACGTATAACGTTATATAGTATTACGTTATAACGTATAACGTTATATAGTATTACGTTAATACGTATAACGTTATATAGTACTACGTTATAACGTATAACGTTATATAGTATTACGTTATAACGTATAACGTTATATAGTATCACCATGTAACGTATAACGTTATATAGTATTACGTTATAACGTATAACGTTATATAGTATTACGTTATAACGTATAACGTTATGTAGTATTACGTTATAACGTATAACGTTATATAGTATTACGTTATAACGTATAACGTTATATAGTATTACGTTATAACGTATAACGTTATATAGTATTACGTTATAACGTATAACGTTATATAGTATTACGTTATAACGTATAACGTTATATAGTATTACGTTATAACGTATAACGTTATATAGTATTACGTTATAACGTATAACGTTATATAGTATCACCATGTAACGTATAACGTTATATAGTATCACCATGTAACGTATAACGTTATATAGTATTACGTTATAACGTATAACGTCATGTAGTATTACGTTATAACGTATAACGTTATGTAGTATTACGTTATGACGTATAACGTTATATAGTATTACGTTATAACGTATAACGTTATATAATATTACCATATAACGTATAACGTTATATAATATTACCATATAAAGTATAACGTTATATAGTATTACGTTATAACGTATAACGTTGTATAGTATTACGTTATATCGTATAACGTTGTATAGTATTACGTTATATCGTATAACGTTATATAGTATTACGTTATAACGTATAACGTTATATAGTATTACGTTATATCGTATAACGTTATATAGTATTACGTTATAACGTATAACGTTATATAGTACTACGTTATAACGTATAACGTTATATAGTATTACGTTATAACGTATAACGTTATATAGAATTACGTTATAACGTATAACGTTATATAGTATTACGTTATAACGTATAACGTTATGTAGTATTACGTTATAACGTATAACGTTATGTAGTATTACGTTATAACGTATAACGTTATATAGTATTACGTTATATCGTATAACGTTATATAGTATTACGTTATAACGTATAACGTTATATAGTATTACGTTATAACGTATAACGTTATATAGTATTACGTTATAACGTATAACGTTATATAGTATTACGTTATAACGTATAACGTTATATAGTATTACGTTATAACGTATAACGTTATATAGTTTTACGTTATAACGTATAACGTTATATAGTATTACGTTATAACGTACAACGTTATATAGTATCACCATGTAACGTATAACGTTATATAGTATTACGTTATAACGTATAACGTTATATAGTATTACGTTATAACGTATAACGTTATGTAGTATTACGTTATAACGTATAACGTTATATAGTATTACGTTATGACGTATAACGTTATATAGTATTACCTTATAACGTATAATGTTATATAATATTACCATATAACGTATAGCGTTATATACTATTACGTTATAACGTATAACGTTATATAGTATTACGTTATAACGTATAACGTTATATAGTATTACCTTATATCGTATAACGTTATGTAGGATTACGTTATAACGTATAACGTTATATAGTATTACGTTATAACGTATAACGTTATATAGTATTACGTTATAACGTATAACATTATATAGTATTACGTTATAACGTATAACGTTATATAGTATCACCATGTAACGTATAACGTTATATAGTATTACGTTATAACGTATAACGTTATGTAGTATTACGTTATAACGTATAACGTTATATAGTATTACGTTATAACGTATAACGTTATATAGTATCACCATGTAACGTATAACGTTATATAGTATTACGTTATAACGTATAACGTTTTATAGTATTAAGTTATAACGTATAACGTTATATAGTATAACGTTATAACGTATAACGTTATATAGTATTACGTTATAACGTATAACGTTATGTAGTATTACGTTATAACGTATAACGTTATGTAGTATTACGTTATAACGTATAACGTTATATAGTATTACGTTATAACGTATAACGTTATATAGTATTACGTTATAACTTATAACGTTATGTAGTATTACGTTATGACGTATAACGTTATATAGTACTACGTTATAACGTATAACGTTATATAGTGTTACGTTATAACGTATAACGTTATATAGTATTACGTTATAACGTATAACGATATATAGTATTACGTTATAACGTATAACGTTATATAGTATTACGTTATGACGTATAACGTTATATAGTATTACGTTATACCTTATAACGTTATATAGTATTACGTTATAACGTATAACGTTATATAGTATTACGTTATAACGTTATATAGTATCACCATATAACGTATAACGTTGTATAGTATTACGTTATAACGTATAACGTTATATAGTATTACGTTATAACGTTATATAGTATCACCATATAACGTATAACGTTATATAGTATTACGTTATAACGTATAACGTTATATAGTATTACGTTATAACGTATAACGTTATATAGTATTAAGTTATAACGTATAACGTTATATAGTATTACGTTATAACGTTATATAGTATCACCATATAACGTATAACGTTATATAGTATTACGTTATAACGTATAACGTTATACAGTATTACGTTATAACGTATAACGTTATATAGTATTACGTTATAACGTATAACGTTATATAGTATTACCATATAACGTATATCGTTATATAGTATTACGTTATAACGTATAACGCTATATAGTATTACGTTATAATGTATAACGTTATATAGTATTACGTTATAACGTATAACGTTATATAGTATCACCATGTAACGTATAACGTTATATAGTATTACGTTATAACGTATAACGTTATATAGTATTACGTTATGACGTATAACGTTATATAGTATTACGTTATACCTTATAACGTTATATAGTATTACGTTATAACGTATAACGTTATATAGTATTACGTTATAACGTTATATAGTATCACCATATAACGTATAACGTTATATAGTATTACGTTATAACGTATAACGTTATATAGTATTACGTTATAACGTTATATAGTATCACCATATAACGTATAACGTTATATAGTATTACGTTATAACGTATAACGTTATATAGTATTACGTTATAACGTATAACGTTATATAGTATTAAGTTATAACGTATAACGTTATATAGTATTACGTTATAACGTTATATAGTATCACCATATAACGTATAACGTTATATAGTATTACGTTATAACGTATAACGTTATACAGTATTACGTTATAACGTATAACGTTATATAGTATTACGTTATAACGTATAACGTTATATAGTATTACCATATAACGTATATCGTTATATAGTATTACGTTATAACGTATAACGCTATATAGTATTACGTTATAATGTATAACGTTATATAGTATTACGTTATAACGTATAACGTTATATAGTATCACCATGTAACGTATAACGTTATATAGTATTACGTTATAACGTATAACGTTATATAGTATTACGTTAATACGTATAACGTTATATAGTACTACGTTATAACGTATAACGTTATATAGTATTACGTTATAACGTATAACGTTATATAGTATCACCATGTAACGTATAACGTTATATAGTATTACGTTATAACGTATAACGTTATATAGTATTACGTTATAACGTATAACGTTATGTAGTATTACGTTATAACGTATAACGTTATATAGTATTACGTTATAACGTATAACGTTATATAGTATTACGTTATAACGTATAACGTTATATAGTATTACGTTATAACGTATAACGTTATATAGTATTACGTTATAACGTATAACGTTATATAGTATTACGTTATAACGTATAACGTTATATAGTATTACGTTATAACGTATAACGTTATATAGTATCACCATGTAACGTATAACGTTATATAGTATCACCATGTAACGTATAACGTTATATAGTATTACGTTATAACGTATAACGTCATGTAGTATTACGTTATAACGTATAACGTTATGTAGTATTACGTTATGACGTATAACGTTATATAGTATTACGTTATAACGTATAACGTTATATAATATTACCATATAACGTATAACGTTATATAATATTACCATATAAAGTATAACGTTATATAGTATTACGTTATAACGTATAACGTTGTATAGTATTACGTTATATCGTATAACGTTGTATAGTATTACGTTATATCGTATAACGTTATATAGTATTACGTTATAACGTATAACGTTATATAGTATTACGTTATATCGTATAACGTTATATAGTATTACGTTATAACGTATAACGTTATATAGTACTACGTTATAACGTATAACGTTATATAGTATTACGTTATAACGTATAACGTTATATAGAATTACGTTATAACGTATAACGTTATATAGTATTACGTTATAACGTATAACGTTATGTAGTATTACGTTATAACGTATAACGTTATGTAGTATTACGTTATAACGTATAACGTTATATAGTATTACGTTATATCGTATAACGTTATATAGTATTACGTTATAACGTATAACGTTATATAGTATTACGTTATAACGTATAACGTTATATACTATTACGTTATAACGTATAACGTTATATAGTATTACGTTATAACGTATAACGTTATATAGTATTACCTTATATCGTATAACGTTATATAGTATTACGTTATAACGTATAACGTTATATAGTATCACCATGTAACGTATAACGTTATATAGTATTACGTTATAACGTATAACGTTATATAGTATTACGTTATAACGTATAACGTTATATAGTACTACGTTATAACGTATAACGTTATATAGTATTACGTTATAACGTATAACGTTATATAGTATCACCATGTATCGTATAACGTTATATAGTATTACGTTATAACGTATAACGTTATATAGTATTACGTTATAACGTATAACGTTATGTAGTATTACGTTATAACGTATAACGTTATATAGTATTACGTTATAACGTATAACGTTATATAGTATTACGTTATAACGTATAACATTATATAGTATTACGTTATAACGTATAACGTTATATAGTATCACCATGTAACGTATAACGTTATATAGTATTACGTTATAACGTATAACGTTATATAGTATTACGTTATAACGTATAACGTTATATAGTGTTACGTTATAACGTATAACGTTATATAGTATTACGTTATAACGTATAACGATATATAGTATTACGTTATAACGTATAACGTTATATAGTATTACGTTATGACGTATAACGTTATATAGTATTACGTTATGACGTATAACGTTATATAGTATTACGTTATACCGTATAACGTTATATAGTATTACGTTATAACGTATAACGTTATATAGTATTACCATATAACGTATATCGTTATATAGTATTACCTTATAACGTATAACGATATATAGTATTACGTTATAACGTATAACGTCATATAGTATTACGTTATGACGTATAACGTTATATGGTATTACGTTATAACGTATAACGATATATAGTATTACGTTATAACGTATAACGTTATATAGTATTACGTTATGACGTATAACGTTATATAGTATTACGTTATACCTTATAACGTTATATAGTATTACGTTATAACGTATAACGTTATATAGTATTACGTTATAACGTTATATAGTATCACCATATAACGTATAACGTTATATAGTATTACGTTATAACGTATAACGTTATATAGTATTACGTTATAACGTTATATAGTATCACCATATAACGTATAACGTTATATAGTATTACGTTATAACGTTATATAGTATCACCATATAACGTATAACGTTATATAGTATTACGTTATAACGTATAACGTTATATAGTATTACGTTATAACGTATAACGTTATATAGTATTAAGTTATAACGTATAACGTTATATAGTATTACGTTATAACGTTATATAGTATCACCATATAACGTATAACGTTATATAGTATTACGTTATAACGTATAACGTTATACAGTATTACGTTATAACGTATAACGTTATATAGTATTACGTTATAACGTATAACGTTATATAGTATTACCATATAACGTATATCGTTATATAGTATTACGTTATAACGTATAACGCTATATAGTATTACGTTATAACGTATAACGTTATATAGTATTACGTTATAACGTATAACGTTATATAGTATTACGTTATAACGTTATATAGCATCACCATATAACGTATAACGTTATATAGTATTACGTTATAACGTATAACGTTATATAGTATTACGTTATAACGTTATATAGTATCACCATATAACGTATAACGTTATATAGTATTACGTTATAACGTATAACGTTATATAGTATTACGTTATAACGTATAACGTTATATAGTATTAAGTTATAACGTATAACGTTATATAGTATTACGTTATAACGTTATATAGTATCACCATATAACGTATAACGTTATATAGTATTACGTTATAACGTATAACGTTATACAGTATTACGTTATAACGTATAACGTTATATAGTATTACGTTATAACGTATAACGTTATATAGTATTACCATATAACGTATATCGTTATATAGTATTACGTTATAACGTATAACGCTATATAGTATTACGTTATAACGTATAACGTTATATAGTATTACGTTATAACGTATAACGTTATATAGTATCACCATGTAACGTATAACGTTATATAGTATTACGTTATAACGTATAACATTATATAGTATTACGTTATAACGTTATATAGTATCACCATATAACGTATAACGTTATATAGTATTACGTTATAACGTATAACGTTATATAGTATCACCATGTAACGTATAACGTTATATAGTATTACGTTATAACGTATAACGTTATATAGTATTACGTTATAACGTATAACGTTATATAGTATTACGTTATAACGTATAACATTATATAGTATTACGTTATAACGTATAACGTTATATAGTATTACGTTATAACGTATAACGTTATATAGTATTACGTTATAACGTATAACATTATATAGTATTACGTTATAACGTATAACGTTATATAGTATTACGTTATAACGTATAACGTTATATAGTATTACGTTATAACGTATAACATTATATAGTATTACGTTATAACGTATAACGTTATATAGTATCACCATGTAACGTATAACGTTATATAGTATTACGTTATAACGTATAACGTTATATAGTATTACGTTATAACGTATAACGTTATATAGTATTACGTTATAACGTATAACGTTATATGGTATTACCATATAACGTATAGCGTTATATAGTATTACGTTATAACGTATAACATTATATAGTATTACGTTATAACGTATAACGTTATATAGTATCACCATGTAACGTATAACGTTATACAGTATTACGTTATAACGTATAACGTTATATAGTATTACGTTATAACGTATAACGTTATATAGTGTTACGTTATAACGTATAACGTTATATAGTATTACGTTATAACGTATAACGTTATATAGTATTACGTTATAACGTATAACGTTATATAGTATTACGTTATAACGTATAACGTTATATAGTATTACGTTATAACGTATAACGATATATAGTATTACGTTATAACGTATAACGTTATATAGTATTACGTTATGACGTATAACGTTATATAGTATTACGTTATGACGTATAACGTTATATAGTATTACGTTATGACGTATAACGTTATATAGTATTACGTTATACCGTATAACGTTATATAGTATTACGTTATAACGTATAACGTTATATAGTATTACCATATAACGTATATCGTTATATAGTATTACCTTATAACGTATAACGTTATTACGTTATAACGTATAACGTTATATAGTATTAAGTTATAACGTATAACGTTATATAGTATTACGTTATAACGTTATATAGTATCACCATATAACGTATAACGTTATATAGTATTACGTTATAACGTATAACGTTATACAGTATTACGTTATAACGTATAACGTTATATAGTATTACGTTATAACGTATAACGTTATATAGTATTACCATATAACGTATATCGTTATATAGTATTACGTTATAACGTATAACGCTATATAGTATTACGTTATAACGTATAACGTTATATAGTATTACGTTATAACGTATAACGTTATATAGTATTACGTTATAACGTTATATAGCATCACCATATAACGTATAACGTTATATAGTATTACGTTATAACGTATAACGTTATATAGTATTACGTTATAACGTTATATAGTATCACCATATAACGTATAACGTTATATAGTATTACGTTATAACGTATAACGTTATATAGTATTACGTTATAACGTATAACGTTATATAGTATTAAGTTATAACGTATAACGTTATATAGTATTACGTTATAACGTTATATAGTATCACCATATAACGTATAACGTTATATAGTATTACGTTATAACGTATAACGTTATACAGTATTACGTTATAACGTATAACGTTATATAGTATTACGTTATAACGTATAACGTTATATAGTATTACCATATAACGTATATCGTTATATAGTATTACGTTATAACGTATAACGCTATATAGTACTACGTTATAACGTATAACGTTATATAGTATTACGTTATAACGTATAACGTTATATAGTATCACCATGTAACGTATAACGTTATATAGTATTACGTTATAACGTATAACATTATATAGTATTACGTTATAACGTATAACGTTATATAGTATTACGTTATAACGTATAACGTTATATAGTATTACGTTATAACGTATAACATTATATAGTATTACGTTATAACGTATAACGTTATATAGTATTACGTTATAACGTATAACGTTATATAGTATTACGTTATAACGTATAACATTATATAGTATTACGTTATAACGTATAACGTTATATAGTATCACCATGTAACGTATAACGTTATATAGTATTACGTTATAACGTATAACGTTATATAGTATTACGTTATAACGTATAACGTTATATAGTATTACGTTATAACGTATAACGTTATATGGTATTACCATATAACGTATAGCGTTATATAGTATTACGTTATAACGTATAACATTATATAGTATTACGTTATAACGTATAACGTTATATAGTATCACCATGTAACGTATAACGTTATACAGTATTACGTTATAACGTATAACGTTATATAGTATTACGTTATAACGTATAACGTTATATAGTGTTACGTTATAACGTATAACGTTATATAGTATTACGTTATAACGTATAACGTTATATAGTATTACGTTATAACGTATAACGTTATATAGTATTACGTTATAACGTATAACGTTATATAGTATTACGTTATAACGTATAACGATATATAGTATTACGTTATAACGTATAACGTTATATAGTATTACGTTATGACGTATAACGTTATATAGTATTACGTTATGACGTATAACGTTATATAGTATTACGTTATACCGTATAACGTTATATAGTATTAAGTTATAACGTATAACGTTATATAGTATTACGTTATAACGTTATATAGTATCACCATATAACGTATAACGTTATATAGTATTACGTTATAACGTATAACGTTATATAGTATTACGTTATAACGTATAACGTTATATAGTATTAAGTTATAACGTATAACGTTATATAGTATTACGTTATAACGTTATATAGTATCACCATATAACGTATAACGTTATATAGTATTACGTTATAACGTATAACGTTATATAGTATTACGTTATAACGTATAACGTTATATAGTATTACGTTATAACGTATAACGTTATATAGTATTACGTTATAACGTATAACATTATATAGTATTACGTTATAACGTATAACGTTATATAGTATCACCATGTAACGTATAACGTTATATAGTATTACGTTATACCGTATAACGTTATATAGTATTAAGTTATAACGTATAACGTTATATAGTATTACGTTATAACGTTATATAGTATTACCATATAACGTATATCGTTATATAGTATTACCGTATAACGTATAACGTTATATAGTATTACGTTATAACGTATAACGTTATATAGTATTACGTTATGACGTATAACGTTATATGGTATTACCATATAACGTATAGCGTTATATAGTATTACGTTATAACGTATAACGTTATAACGTATAACGTTATATAGTATTACGTTATAACGTATAACGTTATATAGTATTACGTTATAACGTATAACGTTATAACGTATAACGTTATATAGTATTACGTTATAACGTATAACATTATATAGTATTACGTTATAACGTATAACGTTATATAGTATACGTTATAACGTTATATAGTATCACAATATAACGTATAACGTTATATAGTATTACGTTATAACGTATAACGTTATATAGTATTACGTTATAACGTATAACGTTATATAGTATTAAGTTATAACGCATAACGTTATATAGTATTACGTTATGACGTATAACGTTATATAGTATTACGTTATACCGTATAACGTTATATAGTATTAAGTTATAACGTATAACGTTATATAGTATTACGTTATAACGTTATATAGTATCACCATATAACGTATAACGTTATATAGTATTACGTTATAACGTATAACGTTATATAGTATTACGTTATAACGTATAACGTTATATAGTATTAAGTTATAACGTATAACGTTATATAGTAATACGTTATAACGTTATATAGTATCACCATATAACGTATAACGTTATATAGTATTACGTTATAACGTATAACGTTATATAGTATTACGTTATAACGTATAACGTTATATAGTATTACGTTATAACTTATAACGTTATATAGTATTACGTTATAACGTATAACGTTATATAGTATTACCAGATAACGTATATCGTTATATAGTATTACCTTATAACGTATAACGTTATATAGTATTACGTTATAACGTATAACGTTATATAGTATTACGTTATGACGTATAACGTTATATGGTATTACCATATAACGTATAGCGTTATATAGTATTACGTTATAACGTTATATAGTTTCACCATATAACGTATAACGTTATATAGTATTACGTTATAACGTATAACGTTATATAGTATTATGTTATAACGTATAACGTTATATAGTATTACGTTATAACGTATAACGTTATATAGTATTACGTTATAACGTATAACGTTATAACGTATAACGTTATATAGTATTACGTTATAACGTATAACATTATATAGTATTACGTTATAACGTATAACGTTATATAGTATTACGTTATAACGTATAACGTTATATAGTATTACGTTATAACGTATAACGTTATATAGTATTACGTTATAACGTATAACGTTATATAGTATTACGTTATAACGTTATATAGCATCACCATATAACGTATAACGTTATATAGTATTACGTTATAACGTATAACGTTATATAGTATTACGTTATAACGTTATATAGTATCACCATATAACGTATAACGTTATATAGTATTACGTTATAACGTATAACGTTATATAGTATTACGTTATAACGTATAACGTTATATAGTATTAAGTTATAACGTATAACGTTATATAGTATTACGTTATAACGTTATATAGTATCACCATATAACGTATAACGTTATATAGTATTACGTTATAACGTATAACGTTATACAGTATTACGTTATAACGTATAACGTTATATAGTATTACGTTATAACGTATAACGTTATATAGTATTACCATATAACGTATATCGTTATATAGTATTACGTTATAACGTATAACGCTATATAGTACTACGTTATAACGTATAACGTTATATAGTATTACGTTATAACGTATAACGTTATATAGTATCACCATGTAACGTATAACGTTATATAGTATTACGTTATAACGTATAACATTATATAGTATTACGTTATAACGTATAACGTTATATAGTATTACGTTATAACGTATAACGTTATATAGTATTACGTTATAACGTATAACATTATATAGTATTACGTTATAACGTATAACGTTATATAGTATTACGTTATAACGTATAACGTTATATAGTATTACGTTATAACGTATAACATTATATAGTATTACGTTATAACGTATAACGTTATATAGTATCACCATGTAACGTATAACGTTATATAGTATTACGTTATAACGTATAACGTTATATAGTATTACGTTATAACGTATAACGTTATATAGTATTACGTTATAACGTATAACGTTATATGGTATTACCATATAACGTATAGCGTTATATAGTATTACGTTATAACGTATAACATTATATAGTATTACGTTATAACGTATAACGTTATATAGTATCACCATGTAACGTATAACGTTATACAGTATTACGTTATAACGTATAACGTTATATAGTATTACGTTATAACGTATAACGTTATATAGTGTTACGTTATAACGTATAACGTTATATAGTATTACGTTATAACGTATAACGTTATATAGTATTACGTTATAACGTATAACGTTATATAGTATTACGTTATAACGTATAACGTTATATAGTATTACGTTATAACGTATAACGATATATAGTATTACGTTATAACGTATAACGTTATATAGTATTACGTTATGACGTATAACGTTATATAGTATTACGTTATGACGTATAACGTTATATAGTATTACGTTATACCGTATAACGTTATATAGTATTAAGTTATAACGTATAACGTTATATAGTATTACGTTATAACGTTATATAGTATCACCATATAACGTATAACGTTATATAGTATTACGTTATAACGTATAACGTTATATAGTATTACGTTATAACGTATAACGTTATATAGTATTAAGTTATAACGTATAACGTTATATAGTATTACGTTATAACGTTATATAGTATCACCATATAACGTATAACGTTATATAGTATTACGTTATAACGTATAACGTTATATAGTATTACGTTATAACGTATAACGTTATATAGTATTACGTTATAACGTATAACGTTATATAGTATTACGTTATAACGTATAACATTATATAGTATTACGTTATAACGTAAAACGTTATATAGTATCACCATGTAACGTATAACGTTATATAGTATTACGTTATACCGTATAACGTTATATAGTATTAAGTTATAACGTATAACGTTATATAGTATTACGTTATAACGTTATATAGTATTACCATATAACGTATATCGTTATATAGTATTACCGTATAACGTATAACGTTATATAGTATTACGTTATAACGTATAACGTTATATAGTATTACGTTATGACGTATAACGTTATATGGTATTACCATATAACGTATAGCGTTATATAGTATTACGTTATAACGTATAACGTTATAACGTATAACGTTATATAGTATTACGTTATAACGTATAACGTTATATAGTATTACGTTATAACGTATAACGTTATAACGTATAACGTTATATAGTATTACGTTATAACGTATAACATTATATAGTATTACGTTATAACGTATAACGTTATATAGTATTACGTTATAACGTATAACGTTATATAGTATTACGTTATAACGTATAACATTATATAGTATTACGTTATAACGTATAACGTTATATAGTATCACCATGTAACGTATAACGTTATATAGTATTACGTTATAACGTATAACGTTATATAGTATTACGTTATAACGTATAACGTTATATAGTATTACGTTATAACGTATAACGTTATATGGTATTACCATATAACGTATAGCGTTATATAGTATTACGTTATAACGTATAACATTATATAGTATTACGTTATAACGTATAACGTTATATAGTATCACCATGTAACGTATAACGTTATACAGTATTACGTTATAACGTATAACGTTATATAGTATTACGTTATAACGTATAACGTTATATGGTATTACCATATAACGTATAGCGTTATATAGTATTACGTTATAACGTATAACGTTATATAGTATCACCATGTAACGTATAACGTTATATAGTATTACGTTATAACGTATAACATTATATAGTATTACGTTATAACGTATAACGTTATATAGTATTACGTTATAACGTATAACGTTATATAGTATTACGTTATAACGTATAACATTATATAGTATTACGTTATAACGTATAACGTTATATAGTATTACGTTATAACGTATAACGTTATATAGTATTACGTTATAACGTATAACATTATATAGTATTACGTTATAACGTATAACGTTATATAGTATTACGTTATAACGTATAACGTTATATAGTATTACGTTATAACGTATAACATTATATAGTATTACGTTATAACGTATAACGTTATATAGTATTACGTTATAACGTATAACGTTATATAGTATTACGTTATAACGTATAACATTATATAGTATTACGTTATAACGTATAACGTTATATAGTATCACCATGTAACGTATAACGTTATATAGTATTACGTTATACCGTATAACGTTATATAGTATTAAGTTATAACGTATAACGTTATATAGTATTACGTTATAACGTTATATAGTATTACCATATAACGTATATCGTTATATAGTATTACCGTATAACGTATAACGTTATATAGTATTACGTTATAACGTATAACGTTATATAGTATTACGTTATGACGTATAACGTTATATGGTATTACCATATAACGTATAGCGTTATATAGTATTACGTTATAACGTATAACGTTATAACGTATAACGTTATATAGTATTACGTTATAACGTATAACGTTATATAGTATTACGTTATAACGTATAACGTTATAACGTATAACGTTATATAGTATTACGTTATAACGTATAACATTATATAGTATTACGTTATAACGTATAACGTTATATAGTATTACGTTATAACGTATAACGTTATATAGTATTACGTTATAACGTATAACATTATATAGTATTACGTTATAACGTATAACGTTATATAGTATCACCATGTAACGTATAACGTTATATAGTATTACGTTATAACGTATAACGTTATATAGTATTACGTTATAACGTATAACGTTATATAGTATTACGTTATAACGTATAACGTTATATGGTATTACCATATAACGTATAGCGTTATATAGTATTACGTTATAACGTATAACATTATATAGTATTACGTTATAACGTATAACGTTATATAGTATCACCATGTAACGTATAACGTTATACAGTATTACGTTATAACGTATAACGTTATATAGTATTACGTTATAACGTATAACGTTTTATAGTGTTACGTTATAACGTATAACGTTATATAGTATTACGTTATAACGTATAACGTTATATAGTATTACGTTATAACGTATAACGTTATATAGTATTACGTTATAACGTATAACGTTATATAGTATTACGTTATAACGTATAACGATATATAGTATTACGTTATAACGTATAACGTTATATAGTATTACGTTATGACGTATAACGTTATATAGTATTACGTTATGACGTATAACGTTATATAGTATTACGTTATACCGTATAACGTTATATAGTATTAAGTTATAACGTATAACGTTATATAGTATTACGTTATAACGTTATATAGTATCACCATATAACGTATAACGTTATATAGTATTACGTTATAACGTATAACGTTATATAGTATTACGTTATAACGTATAACGTTATATAGTATTAAGTTATAACGTATAACGTTATATAGTATTACGTTATAACGTTATATAGTATCACCATATAACGTATAACGTTATATAGTATTACGTTATAACGTATAACGTTATATAGTATTACGTTATAACGTATAACGTTATATAGTATTACGTTATAACGTATAACGTTATATAGTATTACGTTATAACGTATAACATTATATAGTATTACGTTATAACGTATAACGTTATATAGTATCACCATGTAACGTATAACGTTATATAGTATTACGTTATACCGTATAACGTTATATAGTATTAAGTTATAACGTATAACGTTATATAGTATTACGTTATAACGTTATATAGTATTACCATATAACGTATATCGTTATATAGTATTACCGTATAACGTATAACGTTATATAGTATTACGTTATAACGTATAACGTTATATAGTATTACGTTATGACGTATAACGTTATATGGTATTACCATATAACGTATAGCGTTATATAGTATTACGTTATAACGTATAACGTTATAACGTATAACGTTATATAGTATTACGTTATAACGTATAACGTTATATAGTATTACGTTATAACGTATAACGTTATAACGTATAACGTTATATAGTATTACGTTATAACGTATAACATTATATAGTATTACGTTATAACGTATAACGTTATATAGTATTACGTTATAACGTTATATAGTATCACCATATAACGTATAACGTTATATAGTATTACGTTATAACGTATAACGTTATATAGTATTACGTTATAACGTATAACGTTATATAGTATTAAGTTATAACGCATAACGTTATATAGTATTACGTTATGACGTATAACGTTATATAGTATTACGTTATACCGTATAACGTTATATAGTATTAAGTTATAACGTATAACGTTATATAGTATTACGTTATAACGTTATATAGTATCACCATATAACGTATAACGTTATATAGTATTACGTTATAACGTATAACGTTATATAGTATTACGTTATAACGTATAACGTTATATAGTATTAAGTTATAACGTATAACGTTATATAGTAATACGTTATAACGTTATATAGTATCACCATATAACGTATAACGTTATATAGTATTACGTTATAACGTATAACGTTATATAGTATTGCGTTATAACGTATAACGTTATATAGTATTACGTTATAACTTATAACGTTATATAGTATTACGTTATAACGTATAACGTTATATAGTATTACCAGATAACGTATATCGTTATATAGTATTACCTTATAACGTATAACGTTATATAGTATTACGTTATAACGTATAACGTTATATAGTATTACGTTATGACGTATAACGTTATATGGTATTACCATATAACGTATAGCGTTATATAGTATTACGTTATAACGTTATATAGTTTCACCATATAACGTATAACGTTATATAGTATTACGTTATAACGTATAACGTTATATAGTATTATGTTATAACGTATAACGTTATATAGTATTACGTTATAACGTATAACGTTATATAGTATTACGTTATAACGTATAACGTTATAACGTATAACGTTATATAGTATTACGTTATAACGTATAACATTATATAGTATTACGTTATAACGTATAACGTTATATAGTATTACGTTATAACGTATAACGTTATATAGTATTACGTTATAACGTATAACGTTATATAGTATTACGTTATAACGTATAACGTTATATAGTATTACGTTATAACGTATAACATTATATAGTATTACGTTATAACGTTATATAGTATCACCATATAACGTATAACGTTATATAGTATTACGTTATAACGTATAACGTTATATAGTATTACGTTATAACGTATAACGTTATAACGTATAACGTTATATAGTATTACGTTATAACGCATAACGTTATATAGTATTACGTTATAACGTATAACGTTATATAGTATTACCATATAACGTATATCGTTATATAGTATTACGTTATAACGTATAACGCTATATAGTATTACGTTATAACGTATAACGTTATATAGTATTACGTTATAACGTATAACGTTATATAGTATCACCATGTAACGTATAACGTTATATAGTATTACGTTATAACGTATAACGTTATATAGTATTACGTTATAACGTATAACGTTATATAGTACTACGTTATAACGTATAACGTTATATAGTATTACGTTATAACGTATAACGTTATATAGCATCACCATGTAACGTATAACGTTATATAGTATTACGTTATAACGTATAACGTTATATAGTATTACGTTATAACGTATAACGTTATGTAGTATTACGTTATAACGTATGACGTTATATAGTATTACGTTATAACGTATAACGTTATATAGTATTACGTTATAACGTATAACATTATATAGTATTACGTTATAACGTATAACGTTATATAGTATCACCATGTAACGTATAACGTTATATAGTATTACGTTATAACGTATAACGTTATATAGTATTACGTTATAACGTATAACGTTATATAGTGTTACGTTATAACGTATAACGTTATATAGTATTACGTTATAACGTATAACGATATATAGTATTACGTTATGACGTATAACGTTATATAGTATTACGTTATGACGTATAACGTTATATAGTATTACGTTATGACGTATAACGTTATATAGTATTACGTTATACCGTATAACGTTATATAGTTTTAAGTTATAACGTATAACGTTATATAATATCACCATATAACGTATAACGTTATATAGTATTACGTTATAACGTATAACGTTATGTAGTATTACGTTATAACGTATAACGTTATATAGTATTACGTTATAACGTATAACGTTATATAGTATTACCATATAATGTATATCGTTATATAGTATTACCTTATAACGTATAACGTTATATAGTATTACGTTATAACGTATAACGTTATATAGTATTACGTTATGACGTATAACGTTATATAGTATTACGTTATAACGTATAACGTTATATAGTATCACCATGTAACGTATAACGTTATATAGTATTACGTTATAACGTATAACGTTATGTAGTATTACGTTATAACGTATAACGTTATATAGTATTACGTTATAACGTATAACGTTATATAGTATTACGTTATAACGTATAACATTATATAGTATTACGTTATAACGTATAACGTTATATAGTATCACCATGTAACGTATAACGTTATATAGTATTACGTTATAACGTATAACGTTATATAGTATTACGTTATAACGTATAACGTTATATAGTGTTACGTTATAACGTATAACGTTATATAGTATTACGTTATAACGTATAACGATATATAGTATTACGTTATAACGTATAAAGTTATATAGTATTACGTTATGACGTATAACGTTATATAGTATTACGTTACACCGTATAACGTTATACAGTATTACGTTATGACGTATAACGTTATATGGTATTACCATATAACGTATAGCGTTATATAGTATTACGTTATAACGTTATATAGTTTCACCATATAACGTATAACGTTATATAGTATTACGTTATAACGTATAACGTTATATAGTATTACGTTATAACGTATAACGTTATGTAGTATTACGTTATAACGTATAACGTTATATAGTGTTACGTTATAACGTATAACGTTATATAGTATTACGTTATAACGTATAACGTTATATAGTATTACGTTATAACGTATAACGTTATACAGTATTACGTTATGACGTATAACGTTATATGGTATTACCATATAACGTATAGCGTTATATAGTATTACGTTATAACGTTATATAGTTTCACCATATAACGTATAACGTTATATAGTATTACGTTATAACGTATAACGTTATATAGTATTACGTTATAACGTATAACGTTATATAGTATTACCTTATATCGTATAACGTTATGTAGTATTACGTTATAACGTATAACGTTATATAGTATTACGTTATAACGTATAACGTTATATAGTATTACGTTATAACGTATAACATTATATAGTATTACGTTATAACGTATAACGTTATATAGTATCACCATGTAACGTATAACGTTATATAGTGTTACGTTATAACGTATAACGATATATAGTATTACGTTATAACGTATAACGTTATATAGTATTACGTTATAACGTATAACGTTATATAGTATTACGTTATAACGTATAACGTTATATAGTATTACGTTATAACGTATAACATTATATCATATTACGTTATAACGTATAACGTTATATAGTATTACGTTATAACGTATAACATTATATAGTATTACGTTATAACGTATAACGTTATATAGTAGTACGTTATAACGTATAACGTTATATAGATTACGTTATAACGTATAACGTTATATAGTATTACGTTATAACGTATAACGTTATATAGTATCACCATGTAACGTATAACGTTAATATAGTAATTACGTTATAACGTATAACGTTATGTAGTATTACGTTATAACGTATAACGTTATATAGTATTACGTTATAACGTATAACGTTATATAGTATTCACCATATAACGTATAACGTTATATAGTATTACGTTATAACGTATAACGTTTTATAGTATTAAGTTATAACGTATAACGTTATATAGTATTACGTTATAACGTATAACGTTATAGTAGTATTACGTTATAACGTATAACG
>NW_027185096.1:0-33133 GCF_040668555.2 Bombus flavifrons
ATAACGTTATATAGTATTACGTTATAACGTATAACGTTATATAGTCATTACGTTATAACGTATAACGTTATATAGTATTACGTTATAACGTATAACGTTATATAGTATTACGTTTAACGTATAACGTTATATAGTTATATCGTATACGTTTAGTAACGTATTAACGTATACGTTATAGTATTACGTTATAACGTATAACGTTATATAGTATTACGTTATAACGTATAACGTTATATAGTATTACGTTATATACGTATAGACGTTATATAGTATTACGTTATAACGTAGTAACGTTATATAGTATTACGTTATAACGTATAACGTTATATAGTATTACGTTATAACGTATAACGTTATATAGTATTACGTTATAACGTATAACGTTATATAGTATTACGTTATAACGTATAACGTTATAGTATTACGTTATAACGTATAACGTTATAGTATTACGTTATAACGTATAACGTTATATAGTATTACGTTATATCGTATAACGTTATTTAGTATTACGTTATATCGTATAACGTTATATAGTATTACGTTATAACGTATAACGTTATATAGTATTACGTTATAACGTATAACGTTATATAGTATTACGTTATAACGTATAAACGTTATATAGTATTACGTTATAACGTATAACGTTATATAGGTATTACGTTATAACGTATAACGTTATATAGTATTACGTTATAACGTATAACGTTATATAGTATTACGTTATAACGTATAACGTTATATAGTATTACGTTATAACGTATAACGTTATATTAGTATTACGCTTAGTAAACGTATAACGTTATATAGTATTACGTTATAACGTAGTACGTTATATAGTATTACGTTATGACGTATAACGTTATATAGTATTACCATATAACGTATAACGTTATATACGTATTACGTTATAACGTATAACGTTATATAGTATCACCATGTAACGTATAACGCTATATAGTATTACGTTATAACGTTAACGTTATATAGTATTACGTTATAACGCTATAACGTTATATAGTATTACGTTATAACGTATAACGTTATATAGTATTACGTTATAACGTATAACGTTATATAGTATTACGTTATAACTTATAACGTTATATAGTATTACGTTATAACGTATAACGTTATTTAGCTATTACGTTTATAACGTATAACGTTATATAGTATCACCATGTAACGTATAACGCTATATAGTATTACGTTATAACGTATAACGTTATATAGTATTACGTTATATCGTAAAACGTTATATAGTACTACGTTATAACGTATAACGTTATATAGCATTACGTTATAACGTATAACGTTATATAGTATTACCTATAACGTGTAGCGTTATATAGTATTACGTTATAACGTATAACGTTATATAGTATTACGTTATAACGTATAACGTTATATAGTATTACGTTATTACAGTATAACGTTATATAGTATTACGTTATAACGTATAACGTTATATAGTATCTACCATGTAACGTATAACGTTATATAGTATTACGTTATAACGTATAACGTTATATAGTATTACGTTATAACGTATAACGTTATATAGTATTACGTTATGACGTATAACGTTATATAGTATTACCATATAACGTATAACGTTATTTACTATTACGTTATAACGTATAACGTTATATAGTATCACCATGTAACGTATAACGCTATATAGTATTACGTTATAACGTATAACGTTATATAGTATCACCATGTAACGTATAACGTTATATAGTATTACGTTATAACGTATAACGTTATATAGTATTACGTTATAACGTATAACGTTATATAGTATTATGTTGTAACGTATAACGTTATACAGTATTTACGTTATAACGTATAACGTTATATAGTATTACGTTATGACGTATAACGTTATATAGTATTCCGTTATGACGTATAACGTTATATAGTATTACGGTATAACGTATAACGTTATATAGTATTACGTTATAACGTATAACTTATATAGTATTACGCTATATACGTATAACGATATATAGTATCATGTAACGTATAACGTTATATAGTATTAAGTTATAACTATAACGTTATAGTATTACGTTATATCGTATAACGTAATATAGTATTACGTTATAACGTATAACGTTATATAGTATTACGCTATATCGTGTAGCGTTATATAGTATTACGTTATAACGTATAACGTTATATAGTATTACGTTATTAACGTATAACGTTATATAGTATTACGTTATAACGTATAACGTTATATAGTATTACGTTTATAACGTATAACGTTATATAGTATACGTTATAACGTATAACGTTATATAGTATTACGTTATAACGTATAACGTTATATAGTATTACGTTATAACGTATAACGTTATATAGTATTACGTTATAACGTATAACGTTATATAGTATTACGTTATAACAGTATAACGTTATATAGTATTACGTTATAACGTATAACGTTATATAGTATCACCATGTAACGTATAAGTTATATAGTATTACGTATAACGTATAACGTTATATAGTATTACGTTATGACGTATAACGTTTATATAGTATTACCATATAACGTATAACGTTATTAGTATTACGTTATAACGTATAACGTTTGTTACTATTACGTTATAACGTATAACGTTATATAGTATCACCAGTAACGTATACGTTATATAGTATTACGTTATAACGTATTACGTTATATAGTATTACGTTATAACGTATAACGTTATATAGTATTATGTTGTAACGTATAACGTTATACAGTATTACGTTATAACGTATAACGTTATATAGTATTACGTTATGACGTATAACGTTATATAGTATTCCGTTATGACGTATAACGTTATATAGTATTACGGTATAACGTATAACGTTATATAGTATTACGTTATAACGTATAACATTATATAGTATTACGCTATAACGTATAACGATATATAGTATCACATGTAACGTATAACGTTATATAGTATTAAGTTATAACCTATAACGTTATATAGTATTACGTATATCGTATAACGTATATAGTATTACGTTATAACGTATAACGTTTATAGTATTACGCTATATCGTGTAGCGTTATATAGTATTACGTTATAACGTATAACGTTATATAGTATTACGTTATAACGTATAACGTTATATAGTATTACGTTATAACGTATAACGTTATATAGTATTACGTTATAACGTATAACGTTATATAGTATTACGTTATGACGTATAACGTTATATAGTATTACCATATAACGTATAACGTTATTTACTATTACGTTATAACGTATAACGTTATTTACTATTACGTTATAACGTATAACGTTATATAGTATCACCATGTAACGTATAACGCTATATAGTATTACGTTATAACGTATAACGTTATATAGTATTACGTTATAACCTATAACGTTATATAGTATTACGTTATAACGTATAACGTTATATAGTATTACGTTATAACGTATAACGTTATATAGTATTACGTTATAACATATAACGTTATATAGTATTACGTTATAACGTATAACGTTATTTACTATTACGTTATAACGTATAACGTTATATAGTATTACGTATAACGTTATATAGTATCACGATATAACGTATAACGTTATATAGTATTACGTTATAACGTATACGTTGTATATATTACGTAGATGTATAACGTTATAGTATACCATATAACGTATAACGTTATATACTATTACGTTATAACGTATAACGTTATATACTATTACGTTATAACGTATAACGTTATATAGTATTACGTTATAACGTATAACGTTATATAGTATTACGTTATAACGTATAACGTTATATAGTATTACGTTATAACGTATAACGTTATATAGTATTACGTTATAACGTATAACAGTTATATAGTATTACGTTATAACGTATAACGTTATATAGTATTACGTTATGACGTATAACGTTATACAGTATTACGTTATAACGTATAACGTTATATAGTATTACGTTATAACGTATAGCGTTATTATAGTATTACGTTATAACGTATAACGTTATATAGCATTACGTTATAACGTTATATAGTATCACCATATAACGTATAACGTTATATAGTATTACGTTATAACGTATAACGTTATATAGTATTACGTTATAACGTATAACGTTATATAGCATTACGTTATAACGTTATATAGTATCACCATATAACGTATAACGTTATATAGTATTACGTTATAACGTATAACGTTATATAGTATTACGTTATAACGTATAACGTTATATAGTATTACGTTATAACGTATAACGTTATATAGTATTACGTTATGACGTATAACGTTATATAGTATTACGTTATGACGTATAACGTTATGTAGTATTACGGTATAACGTATAACGTTATATAGTATTACGTTATAACCGTATAACGTTATATAGTATTACGTTATAACGTATAACGTAATATAGTATTACGTTTATAACGTATAACGTTATAGTATTACGCTATAACGTGTAGCGTTATATAGTATTACGTTATAACGTATAACGTTATATAGTATTACGTTATAACGTATAACGTTATATAGTATTACGTTATAACGTATAACGTTATATAGTATTACGTTATAACGTATAACGTTATATAGTATTACGTTATAACGTATAACGTTATATAGTATTACGTTATAACGTATAACGTTATATAGTATTACGTTATAACGTATAACGTTATATAGTATTACGTTATAACGTATAACGTTATATAGTATTACGTTATAACGTATAACGTTATATAGTATTACGTTATAACGTATAACGTTATATAGTATTACGTTATAACGTATAACGTTATATAGTATGACCATGTAACGTATAACGCTATATAGTATTACGTTATAACGTATAACGTTATATAGTATTACGTTATGACGTATAACGTTATATAGTATTACCATATACGTATAACGTTATTTACTATTACGTTATAACGTATAACGTTATATAGTATCACCATGTAACGTATAACGCTATATAGTATTACGTTATAACGTGTAACGTTATATAGTATTACGTTTAACCGTATAACGTTATATAGTATTACGTTATAACGTATAACGTTATATAGTATTACGTTATAACGTATAACGTTATATAGTATTACGTTATAACAGTATAACGTTATATAGTATTACGTTATAACGTTAACGTTATTACTATTACGTTATAACGTATAACGTTATATAGTATCACCATGTAACGTATAACGCTATATAGTATTACGTTATAACGTATAACGTTATATAGTATTACGTTATATCGTAAAACGTTATATAGTACTACGTTATAACGTATAACGTTATATAGCATTACGTTATAACGTATAACGTTATATAGTATTACGCTATAACGTGTAGCGTTATATAGTATTACGTTATAACGTATAACGTTATATAGTATTATGTTATAACGTATAACGTTATATAGTATTACGTTATTACATATAACGTTATATAGTATTACGTTATAACGTATAACGTTATATAGTATCACCATGTAACGTATACGTATATAGTATTACGTTATAACGTATAACGTTATATAGTATTACGTTATAACGTATAACGTTATATAGTATTACGTTATGACGTATAACGTATATAGTATTACCATATAACGTATAACGTTATTTACTAGTAACGTTATAACGTATACGTTATATAGTATCACCATGTAACGTATAACGCTATATAGTATTACGTTATAACGTATAACGTTATATAGTATCACCATGTAACGTATAACGTTTATAGTATTACGTTATAACGTATAACGTTATAGTATTACGTTATAACGTATAACGTTATATAGTATTATGTTGTAACGTATAACGTTATACAGTATTACGTTATAACGTATAACGTTATATAGTATTACGTTATGACGTATAACGTTATAGTAGTATTCCGTTATGACGTATAACGTATATAGTATTACGGTATAACGTATAACGTTATATAGTATTACGTTATAACGTATAACATTATATAGTTATTACGCTATAACGTATAACGATATATAGTATCACCATGTAACGTATAACGTTATATAGTATTAAGTATAACCTATAACGTATATAGTATTACGTTATATCGTATAACGTATATAGTATTACGTTATGAACGTATAACGTTATATAGTATTACGCTATACGTGTAGCGTTATATAGTATTACGTTAAACGTATAACGTTATATAGTATTACGTTATAACGTATACGTTATATAGATTACGTTATAACGTATAACGTTATATAGTATTACGTTATAACGTATAACGTTATATAGTATTACGTTATAACGTATAACGTTATATAGTATTAAGTTATAACCTATAACGTTATATAGTATTACGTTAATCGTATAACGTAATATAGTATTACGTTATAACGTATAACGTTATATAGTATTACGCTATATCGTGTAGCGTTATATAGTATTACGTTATACGTATAACGTTATATAGTATTACGTTATAACGTATAACGTTATATAGTATTACGTTATAACGTATAACGTTATATAGTATTACGTTATAACGTATAACGTTATATAGTATTACGTATAACGTATAACGTTATATAGTATTACGTATAACGTATAACGTTATATAGTATTACGTTATAACGTATAACGTTATATAGTATTACGTTATAACGTATAACGTTATATAGTATTACGTTATAACATATAACGTTATATAGTATTACGTTATAACGTATAACGTTATATAGTATCACCATGTAACGTATAAAGTTATATAGTATTACGTTATAACGTATAACGTTATATAGTATTACTTTATGACGTATAACGTTATATAGTATTACCATATAACGTATAACGTTCGTTTTACTATTACGTTATAACGTATAACGTTATTTACTATTACGTTATAAACGTATAACGTTATATAGTATCACCATGTAACGTATAACGCTATATAGTATTACGTTATAACGTATAACGTTATATAGTATTACGTTATAACCTATAACGTTATATAGTATTACGTTATAACGTATAACGTTATATAGTATTACGTTATAACGTATAACGTTATATAGTATTCGTATAACATATAACGTTATATAGTATTACGTTATAACGTATAACGTTATTTCTATTACGTTATAACGTATAACGTTATATAGTATTACGTTATAACGTTATATAGTATCACGATATAACGTATAACGTTATATAGTATTACGTTATAACGTATAACGTTGTATAGTATTACGTATGATGTATAACGTTTATAGTATTACCTTATAACGTATAACGTTATATACGTATTACGTTATAACGTATAACGTTATATACTATTACGTTATAACGTATAACGTTATATAGTATTACGTTATAACGTATAACGTTATATGTATTACGTTATAACGTATAACGTTATATAGTATTACGTTATAACGTATAACGTTATATAGTAGTACGTTATAACGTATAACATTATATAGTATTACGTTATAACGTATAACGTTATATAGTATTACGTTATGACGTATAACGTTATACAGTATTACGTTATAACGTATAACGTTATATAGTATTACGTTATAACGTATAGCGTTATATAGTATTACGTTATAACGTATAACGTTATATAGCATTACGTTATAACGTTATATAGTATCACCATATAACGTATAACGTTATATAGTATTACGTTATAACGTATAACGTTATATAGTATTACGTTATAACGTATAACGTTATATAGCATTACGTTATAACGTTATATAGTATCACCATATAACGTATAACGTTATATAGTATTACGTTATAACGTATAACGTTATATAGTATTACGTTATAACGTATAACGTTATATAGTATTACGTTATAACGTATAACGTTATATAGCATTACGTTATAACGTATAACTTTATGTAGTATTACGTTATAACGTATAACGTTATATAGTATTACCATATAACGTATAACGTTATATAGCATTACGTTATAACGTTATATAGTATCACCATATAACGTATAACGTTATATAGTATTACGTTATAACGTATAACGTTATACAGTATTACGTTATAACGTATAACGTTATATAGTATTACGTTATGACGTATAACGTTATATAGTATTCCGTTATGACGTATAACGTTATATAGTATTACGGTATAACGTATAACGTTATATAGTATTACGTTATAACGTATAACATTATATAGTATTACGCTATAACGTATAACGATATATAGTATCACCATGTAACGTATAACGTTATATAGTATTAAGTTATAACCTATAACGTTATATAGTATTACGTTATATCGTATAACGTAATATAGTATTACGTTATAACGTATAACGTTATATAGTATTACGCTATATCGTGTAGCGTTATATAGTATTACGTTATAACGTATAACGTTATATAGTATTACGTTATAACGTATAACGTTATATAGTATTACGTTATAACGTATAACGTTATATAGTATTACGTTATAACGTATAACGTTATATAGTATTACGTTATAACGTATAACGTTATATAGTATTACGTTATAACGTATAACGTTATATAGTATTACGTTATAACGTATAACGTTATATAGTATTACGTTATAACGTATAACGTTATATAGTATTACGTTATAACATATAACGTTATATAGTATTACGTTATAACGTATAACGTTATATAGTATCACCATGTAACGTATAAAGTTATATAGTATTACGTTATAACGTATAACGTTATATAGTATTACTTTATGACGTATAACGTTATATAGTATTACCATATAACGTATAACGTTATTTACTATTACGTTATAACGTATAACGTTATTTACTATTACGTTATAACGTATAACGTTATATAGTATCACCATGTAACGTATAACGCTATATAGTATTACGTTATAACGTATAACGTTATATAGTATTACGTTATAACCTATAACGTTATATAGTATTACGTTATAACGTATAACGTTATATAGTATTACGTTATAACGTATAACGTTATATAGTATTACGTTATAACATATAACGTTATATAGTATTACGTTATAACGTATAACGTTATTTACTATTACGTTATAACGTATAACGTTATATAGTATTACGTTATAACGTTATATAGTATCACGATATAACGTATAACGTTATATAGTATTACGTTATAACGTATAACGTTGTATAGTATTACGTTATGATGTATAACGTTATATAGTATTACCATATAACGTATAACGTTATATACTATTACGTTATAACGTATAACGTTATATACTATTACGTTATAACGTATAACGTTATATAGTATTACGTTATAACGTATAACGTTATATAGTATTACGTTATAACGTATAACGTTATATAGTATTACGTTATAACGTATAACGTTATATAGTATTACGTTATAACGTATAACATTATATAGTATTACGTTATAACGTATAACGTTATATAGTATTACGTTATGACGTATAACGTTATACAGTATTACGTTATAACGTATAACGTTATATAGTATTACGTTATAACGTATAGCGTTATATAGTATTACGTTATAACGTATAACGTTATATAGCATTACGTTATAACGTTATATAGTATCACCATATAACGTATAACGTTATATAGTATTACGTTATAACGTATAACGTTATATAGTATTACGTTATAACGTATAACGTTATATAGCATTACGTTATAACGTTATATAGTATCACCATATAACGTATAACGTTATATAGTATTACGTTATAACGTATAACGTTATATAGTATTACGTTATAACGTATAACGTTATATAGTATTACGTTATAACGTATAACGTTATATAGCATTACGTTATAACGTATAACTTTATGTAGTATTACGTTATAACGTATAACGTTATATAGTATTACCATATAACGTATAACGTTATATAGTATTACGTTATAACGTATAACGTTATATATATTACGTTGTGACGTATAACGTTATATAGTATTACGTTATAACGTATAACGTTATATAGTATTACGTTATAACGTATAACGTTATATAGTATTACGTTATATCGTATAACTTTTTATAGTATTACGTTATAACGTATAACGTTATATAGTATTACGTTATAACGTTATATAGTATCACCATATAACGTATAACGATATATAGTATTACGTTATAACGTATAACGTTATATAGTATCACCATGTAACGTATAACGTTATATAGTATTACGTTATAACGTATAACGTTATATAGTATTACGTTATGACGTATAACGTTATATAGTATTACGTTATGACGCATAACGTTATATAGTATTACGTTATAACGTATAACGTTATATAGTATTACGTTATAACGTTTAACATTATATAGTATTACCATATAACGTATAACGTTATATAGTATTACGTTATGACGCATAACGTTATATAGTATTACGTTATAACGTATAACGTTATATAGTATTACGTTGTGACGTATAACGTTATATAGTATTACGTTATAACGTATAACGTTATATAGTATTACGTTATAACGTATAGCGTTATATAGTATTACGTTATAATGTATAACGTTATATAGCATTACGTTATAACGTTATATAGTATCACCATATAACGTATAACGTTATATAGTATTACGTTATAACGTATAACGTTATATAGTATTACGTTATAACGTATAACGTTATATAGCATTACGTTATAACGTTATATAGTATCACCATATAACGTATAACGTTATATAGTATTACGTTATAACGTATAACGTTATATAGTATTACGTTATAACGTATAACGTTATATAGTATTACGTTATAACGTATAACGTTATATAGTATTACGTTATAACGTATAACGTTATATAGTATTACGTTATAACGTATAACGTTATATAGTATTACGTTATAACATATAACGTTATATAGTATTACGTTATAACGTATAACGTTATATAGTATTACGGTATAACGTATAGCGTTATATAGTATTACGTTATAACGTATAACGTTATATAGTATTACGTTATAACGTATAACGTTATACAGTATTACGTTATAACGTATAACGCTATACAGTATTACGTTATGACGTATAACGTTATATAGTATTACCATATAACGTATAACGTTATTTACTATTACGTTATAACGTATAACGTTATTTACTATTACGTTATAACGTATAACGTTATATAGTATCACCATGTAACGTATAACGCTATATAGTATTACGTTATAACGTATAACGTTATATAGTATTACGTTATGACGTATAACGTTATATAGTATTACCATATAACGTATAACGTTATTTACTATTACGTTATAACGTATAACGTTATATAGTATCACCATGTAACGTATAACGCTATATAGTATTACGTTATAACGTGTAACGTTATATAGTATTACGTTATAACCTATAACGTTATATAGTATTACGTTATAACGTATAACGTTATATAGTATTACGTTATAACGTATAACGTTATATAGTATTACGTTATAACATATAACGTTATATAGTATTACGTTATAACGTATAACGTTATTTACTATTACGTTATAACGTATAACGTTATATAGTATCACCATGTAACGTATAACGCTATATAGTATTACGTTATAACGTATAACGTTATATAGTATTACGTTATATCGTAAAACGTTATATAGTACTACGTTATAACGTATAACGTTATATAGCATTACGTTATAACGTATAACGTTATATAGTATTACGCTATAACGTGTAGCGTTATATAGTATTACGTTATAACGTATAACGTTATATAGTATTATGTTATAACGTATAACGTTATATAGTATTACGTTATTACATATAACGTTATATAGTATTACGTTATAACGTATAACGTTATATAGTATCACCATGTAACGTATAACGTTATATAGTATTACGTTATAACGTATAACGTTATATAGTATTACGTTATAACGTATAACGTTATATAGTATTACGTTATGACGTATAACGTTATATAGTATTACCATATAACGTATAACGTTATTTACTATTACGTTATAACGTATAACGTTATATAGTATCACCATGTAACGTATAACGCTATATAGTATTACGTTATAACGTATAACGTTATATAGTATCACCATGTAACGTATAACGTTATATAGTATTACGTTATAACGTATAACGTTATATAGTATTACGTTATAACGTATAACGTTATATAGTATTATGTTGTAACGTATAACGTTATACAGTATTACGTTATAACGTATAACGTTATATAGTATTACGTTATGACGTATAACGTTATATAGTATTCCGTTATGACGTATAACGTTATATAGTATTACGGTATAACGTATAACGTTATATAGTATTACGTTATAACGTATAACATTATATAGTATTACGCTATAACGTATAACGATATATAGTATCACCATGTAACGTATAACGTTATATAGTATTAAGTTATAACCTATAACGTTATATAGTATTACGTTATATCGTATAACGTAATATAGTATTACGTTATAACGTATAACGTTATATAGTATTACGCTATATCGTGTAGCGTTATATAGTATTACGTTATAACGTATAACGTTATATAGTATTACGTTATAACGTATAACGTTATATAGTATTACGTTATAACGTATAACGATATATAGTATTACGTTATAACGTATAACGTTATATAGTATTACGTTATAACGTATAACGTTATATAGTATTACGTTATAACGTATAACGTTATATAGTATTACGTTATAACGTATAACGTTATATAGTATTACGTTATAACGTATAACGTTATATAGTATTACGTTATAACATATAACGTTATATAGTATTACGTTATAACGTATAACGTTATATAGTATCACCATGTAACGTATAAAGTTATATAGTATTACGTTATAACGTATAACGTTATATAGTATTACTTTATGACGTATAACGTTATATAGTATTACCATATAACGTATAACGTTATTTACTATTACGTTATAACGTATAACGTTATTTACTATTACGTTATAACGTATAACGTTATATAGTATCACCATGTAACGTATAACGCTATATAGTATTACGTTATAACGTATAACGTTATATAGTATTACGTTATAACCTATAACGTTATATAGTATTACGTTATAACGTATAACGTTATATAGTATTACGTTATAACGTATAACGTTATATAGTATTACGTTATAACATATAACGTTATATAGTATTACGTTATAACGTATAACGTTATTTACTATTACGTTATAACGTATAACGTTATATAGTATTACGTTATAACGTTATATAGTATCACGATATAACGTATAACGTTATATAGTATTACGTTATAACGTATAACGTTGTATAGTATTACGTTATGATGTATAACGTTATATAGTATTACCATATAACGTATAACGTTATATACTATTACGTTATAACGTATAACGTTATATACTATTACGTTATAACGTATAACGTTATATAGTATTACGTTATAACGTATAACGTTATATAGTATTACGTTATAACGTATAACGTTATATAGTATTACGTTATAACGTATAACGTTATATAGTATTACGTTATAACGTATAACATTATATAGTATTACGTTATAACGTATAACGTTATATAGTATTACGTTATGACGTATAACGTTATACAGTATTACGTTATAACGTATAACGTTATATAGTATTACGTTATAACGTATAACGTTATATAGTATTACGTTATAACGTATAACGTTATATAGTATTACGTTATAACGTATAACGTTATATAGTATTACGTTATAACATATAACGTTATATAGTATTACGTTATAACGTATAACGTTATATAGTATCACCATGTAACGTATAAAGTTATATAGTATTACGTTATAACGTATAACGTTATATAGTATTACTTTATGACGTATAACGTTATATAGTATTACCATATAACGTATAACGTTATTTACTATTACGTTATAACGTATAACGTTATTTACTATTACGTTATAACGTATAACGTTATATAGTATCACCATGTAACGTATAACGCTATATAGTATTACGTTATAACGTATAACGTTATATAGTATTACGTTATAACCTATAACGTTATATAGTATTACGTTATAACGTATAACGTTATATAGTATTACGTTATAACGTATAACGTTATATAGTATTACGTTATAACATATAACGTTATATAGTATTACGTTATAACGTATAACGTTATTTACTATTACGTTATAACGTATAACGTTATATAGTATTACGTTATAACGTTATATAGTATCACGATATAACGTATAACGTTATATAGTATTACGTTATAACGTATAACGTTGTATAGTATTACGTTATGATGTATAACGTTATATAGTATTACCATATAACGTATAACGTTATATACTATTACGTTATAACGTATAACGTTATATACTATTACGTTATAACGTATAACGTTATATAGTATTACGTTATAACGTATAACGTTATATAGTATTACGTTATAACGTATAACGTTATATAGTATTACGTTATAACGTATAACGTTATATAGTATTACGTTATAACGTATAACATTATATAGTATTACGTTATAACGTATAACGTTATATAGTATTACGTTATGACGTATAACGTTATACAGTATTACGTTATAACGTATAACGTTATATAGTATTACGTTATAACGTATAGCGTTATATAGTATTACGTTATAACGTATAACGTTATATAGCATTACGTTATAACGTTATATAGTATCACCATATAACGTATAACGTTATATAGTATTACGTTATAACGTATAACGTTATATAGTATTACGTTATAACGTATAACGTTATATAGCATTACGTTATAACGTTATATAGTATCACCATATAACGTATAACGTTATATAGTATTACGTTATAACGTATAACGTTATATAGTATTACGTTATAACGTATAACGTTATATAGTATTACGTTATAACGTATAACGTTATATAGCATTACGTTATAACGTATAACTTTATGTAGTATTACGTTATAACGTATAACGTTATATAGTATTACCATATAACGTATAACGTTATATAGTATTACGTTATAACGTATAACGTTATATATATTACGTTGTGACGTATAACGTTATATAGTATTACGTTATAACGTATAACGTTATATAGTATTACGTTATAACGTATAACGTTATATAGTATTACGTTATATCGTATAACTTTTTATAGTATTACGTTATAACGTATAACGTTATATAGTATTACGTTATAACGTTATATAGTATCACCATATAACGTATAACGATATATAGTATTACGTTATAACGTATAACGTTATATAGTATCACCATGTAACGTATAACGTTATATAGTATTACGTTATAACGTATAACGTTATATAGTATTACGTTATGACGTATAACGTTATATAGTATTACGTTATGACGCATAACGTTATATAGTATTACGTTATAACGTATAACGTTATATAGTATTACGTTATAACGTTTAACATTATATAGTATTACCATATAACGTATAACGTTATATAGTATTACGTTATGACGCATAACGTTATATAGTATTACGTTATAACGTATAACGTTATATAGTATTACGTTGTGACGTATAACGTTATATAGTATTACGTTATAACGTATAACGTTATATAGTATTACGTTATAACGTATAGCGTTATATAGTATTACGTTATAATGTATAACGTTATATAGCATTACGTTATAACGTTATATAGTATCACCATATAACGTATAACGTTATATAGTATTACGTTATAACGTATAACGTTATATAGTATTACGTTATAACGTATAACGTTATATAGCATTACGTTATAACGTTATATAGTATCACCATATAACGTATAACGTTATATAGTATTACGTTATAACGTATAACGTTATATAGTATTACGTTATAACGTATAACGTTATATAGTATTACGTTATAACGTATAACGTTATATAGTATTACGTTATAACGTATAACGTTATATAGTATTACGTTATAACGTATAACGTTATATAGTATTACGTTATAACATATAACGTTATATAGTATTACGTTATAACGTATAACGTTATATAGTATTACGGTATAACGTATAGCGTTATATAGTATTACGTTATAACGTATAACGTTATATAGTATTACGTTATAACGTATAACGTTATACAGTATTACGTTATAACGTATAACGCTATACAGTATTACGTTATGACGTATAACGTTATATAGTATTACCATATAACGTATAACGTTATTTACTATTACGTTATAACGTATAACGTTATTTACTATTACGTTATAACGTATAACGTTATATAGTATCACCATGTAACGTATAACGCTATATAGTATTACGTTATAACGTATAACGTTATATAGTATTACGTTATGACGTATAACGTTATATAGTATTACCATATAACGTATAACGTTATTTACTATTACGTTATAACGTATAACGTTATATAGTATCACCATGTAACGTATAACGCTATATAGTATTACGTTATAACGTGTAACGTTATATAGTATTACGTTATAACCTATAACGTTATATAGTATTACGTTATAACGTATAACGTTATATAGTATTACGTTATAACGTATAACGTTATATAGTATTACGTTATAACATATAACGTTATATAGTATTACGTTATAACGTATAACGTTATTTACTATTACGTTATAACGTATAACGTTATATAGTATCACCATGTAACGTATAACGCTATATAGTATTACGTTATAACGTATAACGTTATATAGTATTACGTTATATCGTAAAACGTTATATAGTACTACGTTATAACGTATAACGTTATATAGCATTACGTTATAACGTATAACGTTATATAGTATTACGCTATAACGTGTAGCGTTATATAGTATTACGTTATAACGTATAACGTTATATAGTATTATGTTATAACGTATAACGTTATATAGTATTACGTTATTACATATAACGTTATATAGTATTACGTTATAACGTATAACGTTATATAGTATCACCATGTAACGTATAACGTTATATAGTATTACGTTATAACGTATAACGTTATATAGTATTACGTTATAACGTATAACGTTATATAGTATTACGTTATGACGTATAACGTTATATAGTATTACCATATAACGTATAACGTTATTTACTATTACGTTATAACGTATAACGTTATATAGTATCACCATGTAACGTATAACGCTATATAGTATTACGTTATAACGTATAACGTTATATAGTATCACCATGTAACGTATAACGTTATATAGTATTACGTTATAACGTATAACGTTATATAGTATTACGTTATAACGTATAACGTTATATAGTATTATGTTGTAACGTATAACGTTATACAGTATTACGTTATAACGTATAACGTTATATAGTATTACGTTATGACGTATAACGTTATATAGTATTCCGTTATGACGTATAACGTTATATAGTATTACGGTATAACGTATAACGTTATATAGTATTACGTTATAACGTATAACATTATATAGTATTACGCTATAACGTATAACGATATATAGTATCACCATGTAACGTATAACGTTATATAGTATTAAGTTATAACCTATAACGTTATATAGTATTACGTTATATCGTATAACGTAATATAGTATTACGTTATAACGTATAACGTTATATAGTATTACGCTATATCGTGTAGCGTTATATAGTATTACGTTATAACGTATAACGTTATATAGTATTACGTTATAACGTATAACGTTATATAGTATTACGTTATAACGTATAACGTTATATAGTATTACGTTATAACGTATAACGTTATATAGTATTACGTTATAACGTATAACGTTATATAGTATTACGTTATAACGTATAACGTTATATAGTATTACGTTATAACGTATAACGTTATATAGTATTACGTTATAACGTATAACGTTATATAGTATTACGTTATAACGTATAACGTTATATAGTATTACGTTATAACATATAACGTTATATAGTATTACGTTATAACGTATAACGTTATATAGTATCACCATGTAACGTATAAAGTTATATAGTATTACGTTATAACGTATAACGTTATATAGTATTACTTTATGACGTATAACGTTATATAGTATTACCATATAACGTATAACGTTATTTACTATTACGTTATAACGTATAACGTTATTTACTATTACGTTATAACGTATAACGTTATATAGTATCACCATGTAACGTATAACGCTATATAGTATTACGTTATAACGTATAACGTTATATAGTATTACGTTATAACCTATAACGTTATATAGTATTACGTTATAACGTATAACGTTATATAGTATTACGTTATAACGTATAACGTTATATAGTATTACGTTATAACATATAACGTTATATAGTATTACGTTATAACGTATAACGTTATTTACTATTACGTTATAACGTATAACGTTATATAGTATTACGTTATAACGTTATATAGTATCACGATATAACGTATAACGTTATATAGTATTACGTTATAACGTATAACGTTGTATAGTATTACGTTATGATGTATAACGTTATATAGTATTACCATATAACGTATAACGTTATATACTATTACGTTATAACGTATAACGTTATATACTATTACGTTATAACGTATAACGTTATATAGTATTACGTTATAACGTATAACGTTATATAGTATTACGTTATAACGTATAACGTTATATAGTATTACGTTATAACGTATAACGTTATATAGTATTACGTTATAACGTATAACATTATATAGTATTACGTTATAACGTATAACGTTATATAGTATTACGTTATGACGTATAACGTTATACAGTATTACGTTATAACGTATAACGTTATATAGTATTACGTTATAACGTATAGCGTTATATAGTATTACGTTATAACGTATAACGTTATATAGCATTACGTTATAACGTTATATAGTATCACCATATAACGTATAACGTTATATAGTATTACGTTATAACGTATAACGTTATATAGTATTACGTTATAACGTATAACGTTATATAGCATTACGTTATAACGTTATATAGTATCACCATATAACGTATAACGTTATATAGTATTACGTTATAACGTATAACGTTATATAGTATTACGTTATAACGTATAACGTTATATAGTATTACGTTATAACGTATAACGTTATATAGTATTACGTTATGACGTATAACGTTATATAGTATTACGTTATGACGTATAACGTTATGTAGTATTACGGTATAACGTATAACGTTATATAGTATTACGTTATAACCTATAACGTTATATAGTATTACGTTATAACGTATAACGTAATATAGTATTACGTTATAACGTATAACGTTATATAGTATTACGCTATAACGTGTAGCGTTATATAGTATTACGTTATAACGTATAACGTTATATAGTATTACGTTATAACGTATAACGTTATGTAGTATTACGTTATAACGTATAACGTTATATAGTATTACGTTATAACGTATAACGTTATATAGTATTACGTTATAACGTATAACGTTATATAGTATTACGTTATAACGTATAACGTTATATAGTATTACGTTATAACGTATAACGTTATATAGTATTACGTTATAACGTATAACGTTATATAGTATTACGTTATAACGTATAACGTTATATAGTATTACGTTATAACGTATAACGTTATATAGTATTACGTTATAACGTATAACGTTATATAGTATGACCATGTAACGTATAACGCTATATAGTATTACGTTATAACGTATAACGTTATATAGTATTACGTTATGACGTATAACGTTATATAGTATTACCATATAACGTATAACGTTATTTACTATTACGTTATAACGTATAACGTTATATAGTATCACCATGTAACGTATAACGCTATATAGTATTACGTTATAACGTGTAACGTTATATAGTATTACGTTATAACCTATAACGTTATATAGTATTACGTTATAACGTATAACGTTATATAGTATTACGTTATAACGTATAACGTTATATAGTATTACGTTATAACATATAACGTTATATAGTATTACGTTATAACGTATAACGTTATTTACTATTACGTTATAACGTATAACGTTATATAGTATCACCATGTAACGTATAACGCTATATAGTATTACGTTATAACGTATAACGTTATATAGTATTACGTTATATCGTAAAACGTTATATAGTACTACGTTATAACGTATAACGTTATATAGCATTACGTTATAACGTATAACGTTATATAGTATTACGCTATAACGTGTAGCGTTATATAGTATTACGTTATAACGTATAACGTTATATAGTATTATGTTATAACGTATAACGTTATATAGTATTACGTTATTACATATAACGTTATATAGTATTACGTTATAACGTATAACGTTATATAGTATCACCATGTAACGTATAACGTTATATAGTATTACGTTATAACGTATAACGTTATATAGTATTACGTTATAACGTATAACGTTATATAGTATTACGTTATGACGTATAACGTTATATAGTATTACCATATAACGTATAACGTTATTTACTATTACGTTATAACGTATAACGTTATATAGTATCACCATGTAACGTATAACGCTATATAGTATTACGTTATAACGTATAACGTTATATAGTATCACCATGTAACGTATAACGTTATATAGTATTACGTTATAACGTATAACGTTATATAGTATTACGTTATAACGTATAACGTTATATAGTATTATGTTGTAACGTATAACGTTATACAGTATTACGTTATAACGTATAACGTTATATAGTATTACGTTATGACGTATAACGTTATATAGTATTCCGTTATGACGTATAACGTTATATAGTATTACGGTATAACGTATAACGTTATATAGTATTACGTTATAACGTATAACATTATATAGTATTACGCTATAACGTATAACGATATATAGTATCACCATGTAACGTATAACGTTATATAGTATTAAGTTATAACCTATAACGTTATATAGTATTACGTTATATCGTATAACGTAATATAGTATTACGTTATAACGTATAACGTTATATAGTATTACGCTATATCGTGTAGCGTTATATAGTATTACGTTATAACGTATAACGTTATATAGTATTACGTTATAACGTATAACGTTATATAGTATTACGTTATAACGTATAACGTTATATAGTATTACGTTATAACGTATAACGTTATATAGTATTACGTTATAACGTATAACGTTATATAGTATTACGTTATAACGTATAACGTTATATAGTATTACGTTATAACGTATAACGTTATATAGTATTACGTTATAACGTATAACGTTATATAGTATTACGTTATAACATATAACGTTATATAGTATTACGTTATAACATATAACGTTATATAGTATCACCATGTAACGTATAAAGTTATATAGTATTACGTTATAACGTATAACGTTATATAGTATTACTTTATGACGTATAACGTTATATAGTATTACCATATAACGTATAACGTTATTTACTATTACGTTATAACGTATAACGTTATTTACTATTACGTTATAACGTATAACGTTATATAGTATCACCATGTAACGTATAACGCTATATAGTATTACGTTATAACGTATAACGTTATATAGTATTACGTTATAACCTATAACGTTATATAGTATTACGTTATAACGTATAACGTTATATAGTATTACGTTATAACGTATAACGTTATATAGTATTACGTTATAACATATAACGTTATATAGTATTACGTTATAACGTATAACGTTATTTACTATTACGTTATAACGTATAACGTTATATAGTATTACGTTATAACGTTATATAGTATCACGATATAACGTATAACGTTATATAGTATTACGTTATAACGTATAACGTTGTATAGTATTACGTTATGATGTATAACGTTATATAGTATTACCATATAACGTATAACGTTATATACTATTACGTTATAACGTATAACGTTATATACTATTACGTTATAACGTATAACGTTATATAGTATTACGTTATAACGTATAACGTTATATAGTATTACGTTATAACGTATAACGTTATATAGTATTACGTTATAACGTATAACGTTATATAGTATTACGTTATAACGTATAACATTATATAGTATTACGTTATAACGTATAACGTTATATAGTATTACGTTATGACGTATAACGTTATACAGTATTACGTTATAACGTATAACGTTATATAGTATTACGTTATAACGTATAGCGTTATATAGTATTACGTTATAACGTATAACGTTATATAGCATTACGTTATAACGTTATATAGTATCACCATATAACGTATAACGTTATATAGTATTACGTTATAACGTATAACGTTATATAGTATTACGTTATAACGTATAACGTTATATAGCATTACGTTATAACGTTATATAGTATCACCATATAACGTATAACGTTATATAGTATTACGTTATAACGTATAACGTTATATAGTATTACGTTATAACGTATAACGTTATATAGTATTACGTTATAACGTATAACGTTATATAGCATTACGTTATAACGTATAACTTTATGTAGTATTACGTTATAACGTATAACGTTATATAGTATTACCATATAACGTATAACGTTATATAGTATTACGTTATAACGTATAACGTTATATATATTACGTTGTGACGTATAACGTTATATAGTATTACGTTATAACGTATAACGTTATATAGTATTACGTTATAACGTATAACGTTATATAGTATTACGTTATATCGTATAACTTTTTATAGTATTACGTTATAACGTATAACGTTATATAGTATTACGTTATAACGTTATATAGTATCACCATATAACGTATAACGATATATAGTATTACGTTATAACGTATAACGTTATATAGTATCACCATGTAACGTATAACGTTATATAGTATTACGTTATAACGTATAACGTTATATAGTATTACGTTATGACGTATAACGTTATATAGTATTACGTTATGACGCATAACGTTATATAGTATTACGTTATAACGTATAACGTTATATAGTATTACGTTATAACGTTTAACATTATATAGTATTACCATATAACGTATAACGTTATATAGTATTACGTTATGACGCATAACGTTATATAGTATTACGTTATAACGTATAACGTTATATAGTATTACGTTGTGACGTATAACGTTATATAGTATTACGTTATAACGTATAACGTTATATAGTATTACGTTATAACGTATAGCGTTATATAGTATTACGTTATAATGTATAACGTTATATAGCATTACGTTATAACGTTATATAGTATCACCATATAACGTATAACGTTATATAGTATTACGTTATAACGTATAACGTTATATAGTATTACGTTATAACGTATAACGTTATATAGCATTACGTTATAACGTTATATAGTATCACCATATAACGTATAACGTTATATAGTATTACGTTATAACGTATAACGTTATATAGTATTACGTTATAACGTATAACGTTATATAGTATTACGTTATAACGTATAACGTTATATAGTATTACGTTATAACGTATAACGTTATATAGTATTACGTTATAACGTATAACGTTATATAGTATTACGTTATAACATATAACGTTATATAGTATTACGTTATAACGTATAACGTTATATAGTATTACGGTATAACGTATAGCGTTATATAGTATTACGTTATAACGTATAACGTTATATAGTATTACGTTATAACGTATAACGTTATACAGTATTACGTTATAACGTATAACGCTATACAGTATTACGTTATGACGTATAACGTTATTTAGTATTACCATATAACGTATAACGTTATTTACTATTACGTTATAACGTATAACGTTATTTACTATTACGTTATAACGTATAACGTTATATAGTATCACCATGTAACGTATAACGCTATATAGTATTACGTTATAACGTATAACGTTATATAGTATTACGTTATGACGTATAACGTTATATAGTATTACCATATAACGTATAACGTTATTTACTATTACGTTATAACGTATAACGTTATTTACTATTACGTTATAACGTATAACGTTATATAGTATCACCATGTAACGTATAACGCTATATAGTATTACGTTATAACGTATAACGTTATATAGTATTACGTTATAACCTATAACGTTATATAGTATTACGTTATAACGTATAACGTTATATAGTATTACGTTATAACGTATAACGTTATATAGTATTACGTTATAACATATAACGGTATATAGTATTACGTTATAACGTATAACGTTATTTACTATTACGTTATAACGTATAACGTTATATAGTATCACCATGTAACGTATAACGCCATATAGTATTACGTTATAACGTATAACGTTATATAGTATTAAGTTATAACGTATAACTTTATATAGTATTACGTTATAACGTATAACGTTATATAGTATTAAGTTATAACGTATAACGTTATATAGTATTACGTTATAACGTTATATAGTATCACGATATAACGTATAACGTTATATAGTATTACGTTATAACGTATAACGTTGTATAGTATTACGTTATGATGTATAACGTTATATAGTATTACCATATAACGTATAACGTTATATACTATTACGTTATAACGTATAACGTTATATACTATTACGTTATAACGTATAACGTTATATAGTATTACGTTATAACGTATAACGTTATATAGTATTACGTTATAACGTATAACGTTATATAGTATTACGTTATAACGTATAACGTTATATAGTATTACGTTATAACGTATAACGTTATATAGTATTACGTTATAACGTATAACGTTATATAGCATTACGTTATAACGTTATATAGTATCACCATATAACGTATAACGTTATATAGTATTACGTTATAACGTATAACGTTATATAGTATTACGTTATAACGTATAACGTTATATAGTATTACGTTATAACGTATAACGTTATATAGCATTACGTTATAACGTATAACTTTATGTAGTATTACGTTATAACGTATAACGTTATATAGTATTACCATATAACGTATAACGTTATATAGTATTACGTTATAACGTATAACGTTATATAGTATTACGTTGTGACGTATAACGTTATATAGCATTACGTTATAACGTATAACTTTATGTAGTATTACGTTATAACGTATAACGTTATATAGTATTACCATATAACGTATAACGTTATATAGTATTACGTTATAACGTATAACGTTATATATATTACGTTGTGACGTATAACGTTATATAGTATTACGTTATAACGTATAACGTTATATAGTATTACGTTATAACGTATAACGTTATATAGTATTACGTTATATCGTATAACTTTTTATAGTATTACGTTATAACGTATAACGTTATATAGTATTACGTTATAACGTTATATAGTATCACCATATAACGTATAACGATATATAGTATTACGTTATAACGTATAACGTTATATAGTATCACCATGTAACGTATAACGTTATATAGTATTACGTTATAACGTATAACGTTATATAGTATTACGTTATGACGTATAACGTTATATAGTATTACGTTATGACGCATAACGTTATATAGTATTACGTTATAACGTATAACGTTATATAGTATTACGTTATAACGTTTAACATTATATAGTATTACCATATAACGTATAACGTTATATAGTATTACGTTATGACGCATAACGTTATATAGTATTACGTTATAACGTATAACGTTATATAGTATTACGTTGTGACGTATAACGTTATATAGTATTACGTTATAACGTATAACGTTATATAGTATTACGTTATAACGTATAGCGTTATATAGTATTACGTTATAATGTATAACGTTATATAGCATTACGTTATAACGTTATATAGTATCACCATATAACGTATAACGTTATATAGTATTACGTTATAACGTATAACGTTATATAGTATTACGTTATAACGTATAACGTTATATAGCATTACGTTATAACGTTATATAGTATCACCATATAACGTATAACGTTATATAGTATTACGTTATAACGTATAACGTTATATAGTATTACGTTATAACGTATAACGTTATATAGTATTACGTTATAACGTATAACGTTATATAGTATTACGTTATAACGTATAACGTTATATAGTATTACGTTATAACGTATAACGTTATATAGTATTACGTTATAACATATAACGTTATATAGTATTACGTTATAACGTATAACGTTATATAGTATTACGGTATAACGTATAGCGTTATATAGTATTACGTTATAACGTATAACGTTATATAGTATTACGTTATAACGTATAACGTTATACAGTATTACGTTATAACGTATAACGCTATACAGTATTACGTTATGACGTATAACGTTATATAGTATTACCATATAACGTATAACGTTATTTACTATTACGTTATAACGTATAACGTTATTTACTATTACGTTATAACGTATAACGTTATATAGTATCTCCATGTAACGTATAACGCTATATAGTATTACGTTATAACGTATAACGTTATATAGTATTACGTTATGACGTATAACGTTATATAGTATTACCATATAACGTATAACGTTATTTACTATTACGTTATAACGTATAACGTTATTTACTATTACGTTATAACGTATAACGTTATATAGTATCACCATGTAACGTATAACGCTATATAGTATTACGTTATAACGTATAACGTTATATAGTATTACGTTATAACCTATAACGTTATATAGTATTACGTTATAACGTATAACGTTATATAGTATTACGTTATAACGTATAACGTTATATAGTATTACGTTATAACATATAACGGTATATAGTATTACGTTATAACGTATAACGTTATTTACTATTACGTTATAACGTATAACGTTATATAGTATCACCATGTAACGTATAACGCCATATAGTATTACGTTATAACGTATAACGTTATATAGTATTAAGTTATAACGTATAACTTTATATAGTATTACGTTATAACGTATAACGTTATATAGTATTAAGTTATAACGTATAACGTTATATAGTATTACGTTATAACGTTATATAGTATCACGATATAACGTATAACGTTATATAGTATTACGTTATAACGTATAACGTTGTATAGTATTACGTTATGATGTATAACGTTATATAGTATTACCATATAACGTATAACGTTATATACTATTACGTTATAACGTATAACGTTATATACTATTACGTTATAACGTATAACGTTATATAGTATTACGTTATAACGTATAACGTTATATAGTATTACGTTATAACGTATAACGTTATATAGTATTACGTTATAACGTATAACGTTATATAGTATTACGTTATAACGTATAACGTTATATAGTATTACGTTATAACGTATAACGTTATATAGCATTACGTTATAACGTTATATAGTATCACCATATAACGTATAACGTTATATAGTATTACGTTATAACGTATAACGTTATATAGTATTACGTTATAACGTATAACGTTATATAGTATTACGTTATGACGCATAACGTTATTTACTATTACGTTATAACGTATAACGTTATATAGTATCACCATGTAACGTATAGCGCTATATAGTATTACGTTATAACGTATAACGTTATATAGTATTAAGTTATAACGTATAACTTTATATAGTATTACGTTATAACGTATAACGTTATATAGTATTAAGTTATAACGTATAACGTTATATAGTATTACGTTATAACGTTATATAGTATCACGTTATAACGTATAACGTTATATAGTATTACGTTATAACGTATAACGTTATATAGTATTACGTTATGACGTATAACGTTATATAGTATTACGTTATGACGCATAACGTTATATAGTATTACGTTATAACGTATAACGTTATATAGTATTACGTTATAACGTTTAACATTATATAGTATTACCATATAACGTATAACGTTATATAGTATTACGTTATGACGCATAACGTTATTTACTATTACGTTATAACGTATAACGTTATATAGTATCACCATGTAACGTATAGCGCTATATAGTATTACGTTATAACGTATAACGTTATATAGTATTAAGTTATAACGTATAACTTTATATAGTATTACGTTATAACGTATAACGTTATATAGTATTAAGTTATAACGTATAACGTTATATAGTATTACGTTATAACGTTATATAGTATCACGATATAACGTATAACGTTATATAGTATTACGTTATAACGTATAACGTTGTATAGTATTACGTTATGATGTATAACGTTATATAGTATTACGTTATGACGTATAACGTTATATAGTATTACGTTATAACGTATAACGTTATATAGTATTACGTTATAACGTATAACGTTATATAGTATTACGTTATAACGTATAACGTTATATAGTATTACGGTATAACGTATAGCGTTATATAGTATTACGTTATAACGTATAACGTTATATAGTATTACGTTATAACGTATAACGTTATACAGTATTACGTTATAACGTATAACGCTATACAGTATTACGTTATAACGTATAACGCTATATAGTATTACGTTATAACGTATAACGTTATATAGTATTACGTTATAACGTATAACGTTATATAGTATTACGCTATAACGTATAACGTTATATAGTATTACGCTATAACGTATAACATTTTATAGTATTACGTTATAACGTATAACGTTATATAGTATCACCATGTAACGTATAACGTTATATAGTATTACGTTATAACGTATAACGTTATATAGTATTACGTTATAACGTATAACGTTATATAGTATTACGTTATATCGTATAACGTTATATAGTATTACGCTATAACGTATAACGTTATATAGTATTACGTTATAACGTATAACGTTATATAGTATTACGTTATAACGTATAACGTTATATAGTATTACGTTATGACGTATAACGTTATATAGTATTACCATATAACGTATAACGTTATTTACTATTACGTTATAACGTATAACGTTATATAGTATCACCATGTAACGTATAACGCTATATAGTATTACGTTATAACGTATAACGTTATATAGTATTACGTTATAACGTATAACGTTATATAGTATTACGTTATAACGTATAACGTTATATAGTATTACGTTATAACGTATAACGTTATATAGTATTACGTTATAACGTATAACGTTATATAGTATTACGTTATAACGTATAACGTTATATAGTATTACGTTATAACGTATAACGTTATATAGTATTACGTTATAACGTATAACGTTATATAGTATTACGTTATATCGTATAACGTTATATAGTATTACGTTATAACGTATAACGTTATATAGTATTAAGTTATAACGTATAACGTTATATAGTATTACGTTATAACGTATAACGTTATATAGTATTACGTTATGACGTATAACGTTATATAGTATTACGTTATGACGTATAACGTTATGTAGTATTACGGTATAACGTATAACGTTATATAGTATTACGTTATAACCTATAACGTTATATAGTATTACGTTATAACGTATAACGTAATATAGTATTACGTTATAACGTATAACGTTATATAGTATTACGCTATAACGTGTAGCGTTATATAGTATTACGTTATAACGTATAACGTTATATAGTATTACGTTATAACGTATAACGTTATATAGTATTACGTTATAACGTATAACGTTATATAGTATTACGTTATAACGTATAACGTTATATAGTATTACGTTATGACGTATAACGTTATATAGTATGACCATGTAACGTATAACGTTATATAGTATTACGTTATAACGTATAACGTTATATAGTATTACGTTATGACGTATAACGTTATATAGTATTACCATATAACGTATAACGTTATTTACTATTACGTTATAACGTATAACGTTATATAGTATCACCATGTAACGTATAACGCTATATAGTATTACGTTATAACGTGTAACGTTATATAGTATTACGTTATAACCTATAACGTTATATAGTATTACGTTATAACGTATAACGTTATATAGTATTACGTTATAACGTATAACGTTATATAGTATCACCATGTAACGTATAACGTTATATAGTATTACGTTATAACGTATAACGTTATATAGTATTACGTTATGACGTATAACGTTATATAGTATTACGTTATGACGCATAACGTTATATAGTATTACGTTATAACGTATAACGTTATATAGTATTACGTTATAACGTTTAACATTATATAGTATTACCATATAACGTATAACGTTATATAGTATTACGTTATGACGCATAACGTTATATAGTATTACGTTATAACGTATAACGTTATATAGTATTACGTTGTGACGTATAACGTTATATAGTATTACGTTATAACGTATAACGTTATATAGTATTACGTTATAACGTATAGCGTTATATAGTATTACGTTATAATGTATAACGTTATATAGCATTACGTTATAACGTTATATAGTATCACCATATAACGTATAACGTTATATAGTATTACGTTATAACGTATAACGTTATATAGTATTACGTTATAACGTATAACGTTATATAGCATTACGTTATAACGTTATATAGTATCACCATATAACGTATAACGTTATATAGTATTACGTTATAACGTATAACGTTATATAGTATTACGTTATAACGTATAACGTTATATAGTATTACGTTATAACGTATAACGTTATATAGTATTACGTTATAACGTATAACGTTATATAGTATTACGTTATAACATATAACGTTATATAGTATTACGTTATAACGTATAACGTTATATAGTATCACCATGTAACGTATAACGTTATATAGTATTACGTTATAACGTATAACGTTATATAGTATTACGTTATGACGTATAACGTTATATAGTATTACCATATAACGTATAACGTTATTTACTATTACGTTATAACGTATAACGTTATTTACTATTACGTTATAACGTATAACGTTATATAGTATCACCATGTAACGTATAACGCTATATAGTATTACGTTATAACGTATAACGTTATATAGTATTACGTTATAACCTATAACGTTATATAGTATTACGTTATAACGTATAACGTTATATAGTATTACGTTATAACGTATAACGTTATATAGTATTACGTTATAACATATAACGTTATATAGTATTACGTTATAACGTATAACGTTATTTACTATTACGTTATAACGTATAACGTTATATAGTATCACCATGTAACGTATAACGCCATATAGTATTACGTTATAACGTATAACGTTATATAGTATTAAGTTATAACGTATAACTTTATATAGTATTACGTTATAACGTATAACGTTATATAGTATTAAGTTATAACGTATAACGTTATATAGTATTACGTTATAACGTTATATAGTATCACGATATAACGTATAACGTTATATAGTATTACGTTATAACGTATAACGTTGTATAGTATTACGTTATGATGTATAACGTTATATAGTATTACCATATAACGTATAACGTTATATACTATTACGTTATAACGTATAACGTTATATACTATTACGTTATAACGTATAACGTTATATAGTATTACGTTATAACGTATAACGTTATATAGTATTACGTTATAACGTATAACGTTATATAGTATTACGTTATAACGTGTAACGTTATATAGTATTACGTTATAACGTATAACATTATATAGTATTACGTTATAACGTATAACGTTATATAGTATTACGTTATGACGTATAACGTTATACAGTATTACGTTATAACGTATAACGTTATATAGTATTACGTTATAACGTATAGCGTTATATAGTATTACGTTATAACGTATAACGTTATATAGCATTACGTTATAACGTTATATAGTATCACCATATAACGTATAACGTTATATAGTATTACGTTATAACGTATAACGTTATATAGTATTAGGTTATAACGTATAACGTTATATAGCATTACGTTATAACGTTATATAGTATCACCATATAACGTATAACGTTATATAGTATTACGTTATAACGTATAACGTTATATAGTATTACGTTATAACGTATAACGTTATATAGCATTACGTTATAACGTATAACGTTATATAGCATTACGTTATAACGTATAACTTTATGTAGTATTACGTTATGACGTATAACGTTATACAGTATTACGTTATAACGTATAACGTTATATAGTATTACGTTATAACGTATAGCGTTATATAGTATTACGTTATAACGTATAACGTTATATAGCATTACGTTATAACGTATAACGTTATATAGTATTAAGTTATAACGTATAACGTTATATAGTATTACGTTATAACGTATAACGTTATATAGTATTACGTTATGACGTATAACGTTATATAGTATTACGTTATGACGTATAACGTTATGTAGTATTACGGTATAACGTATAACGTTATATAGTATTACGTTATAACCTATAACGTTATATAGTATTACGTTATAACGTATAACGTAATATAGTATTACGTTATAACGTATAACGTTATATAGTATTACGCTATAACGTGTAGCGTTATATAGTATTACGTTATAACGTATAACGTTATATAGTATTACGTTATAACGTATAACGTTATATAGTATTACGTTATAACGTATAACGTTATATAGTATTACGTTATAACGTATAACGTTATATAGTATTACGTTATGACGTATAACGTTATATAGTATGACCATGTAACGTATAACGTTATATAGTATTACGTTATAACGTATAACGTTATATAGTATTACGTTATGACGTATAACGTTATATAGTATTACCATATAACGTATAACGTTATTTACTATTACGTTATAACGTATAACGTTATATAGTATCACCATGTAACGTATAACGCTATATAGTATTACGTTATAACGTGTAACGTTATATAGTATTACGTTATAACCTATAACGTTATATAGTATTACGTTATAACGTATAACGTTATATAGTATTACGTTATAACGTATAACGTTATATAGTATCACCATGTAACGTATAACGTTATATAGTATTACGTTATAACGTATAACGTTATATAGTATTACGTTATGACGTA